>NC_067399.1:650551379-650570376 GCF_016432865.1 Antechinus flavipes | reverse complement strand
TATTCTAAGTGTGTGGGGTGTGTGTGTGTGTGTGTGTGTGTGTGTGTGTGTGTGTGGTGTGTGTGTGTGTATGTTTGTGCTGGGGGAGGAGAGTGGAGGGACAACCTGTGCACAAATACGAGGCTATCAGTGTTGTCTAGTAAAACAGCATTTCATTTCCTCCCCCCAGAAGTAGCAGGGATGATTTTGCATTAAACAACCTCTACTCTGCTCTAATACCTTTCTAAATCTTTTAAACCAGGTTTGCTACAAATCTAAGGAGTGAAATGTATTTGCAAACCCTCTGTTTGGACCATTACTACAAAATAGACTTGGAATAAAGAAAACGAATTCAAATCTTCTACTAGATGTTTATTGGTCAAATGACTGTGGACAAGTCATTGAACTTCTCTCAGCCTCAGTTTCCTCATTTGCAAAATGAGAACTGAAATAGAGACTATCCTGCAAATTTGCTATCATAGTTCAAATAGACTAAGTACACAACAAACTTTAAAGTGCTCCATAATTATTAGCTATTAAATTATTATTAGTGCTCTACAAATGTCAGCTCTGGGGAGAAAGTCCTTATGTAAGAAAGGGAAGTTAGTCACTGCCACTCAGTAAAATATAAATTACTTGTGGTATAGAATATATTATATACATATATATATATATATACATATATATATATATATAATATATATATATATATAATATAATATATATATATATATATATATGTATATTGCCCCACATTCCCTAATCTTAACACAATGCTCTTCTTACAGTACATACTTACTATATCACACATAGTTTATGGTTGGGTTCTTTTCAAATTACGCCAAACCAAGCAATTGAAGTCAAGTAGGAAAGAAACTGAGATCTAAGAGATCTGTAATGATGACATGACAGAGGAACGTTTCTACTCTGGCCACTCAAGAATTACATTTATTCTGGCATACAGGATGTCTGTATGAATATTGAGCCTTACCCTGCTTACACAGAACAAGTTCCTGCACACAGCCCTTCAGTGATGAAAAAAAAAATCAAATGGGAACCATATGGCCATGTTCTTCCCCTTCATTCAACCTATGTAGAGTTTTTGTTAGAATTCAATGGAAGTGTCTGAACACAATGAGAAAGAAAATACAGATGTGCATGATTACAAATTGAATTGAACTGTAATAAAATGAGGAGTCAGTTATAATAGAAAGAAAAGAATGCTGAACTTTTGCATCAAGAAGAATAGAATTCAAATCCCGTTTCTCACATGTTATCCACTGTTGCATAAGTGATAGAGTCTACGTGTGTTTGTGTTAGAATCCTGCCTAATACCCTTACCAGTTGTATTATAATAGGCAAGATACAATCTCAGATTCTTAATTTCTTCATATAATAAGATGGAATAAGAATAGGAACGTTTGTACCAGCTACCTCACAGCTTCAAAAGGAATCACTTTGCATTTCTTAAATCACTCTGGAAATATGTTATTCATAATATCAAATAAATCAATCATATATCTTCCTCTCATAACTTTTACTAATATTCCCCATGTGACCTGACTATAGCAATCAAATATAAATCACAAATAGAAAAGATTTCTGGAAAATTCAACTTTTCATTTTGCATTCATTATACTTCTTTCCTAGTTAGGAGTCTGCCATCCCTCTAGTTTAAACCATGAACACAGAAATTGATGGTACCTCAGTTGCTAAAAATTTTCAGTTCCTATTGATTTTTATAAACTGAGAAATGTAGAAATGTATAATATCTCTTTCTGATATTTTTAACAGCAAGAAAATTTTTCCCTTCAATCAACATTTGCTATGCTATGTTGAATGAAGCCAGAGGACATTAAGTCTAAGAAATGTGAAAGGAATATAACATTCAAAAATGTACAAAAGAAGATATAGTCCCTCTCACTGGTTTACTTTTGAATAATCAGGCAGGCTTGTAATTGGCACTAATAATAGTACAGCCAAGATATATATCCTTCTTGTTGCTATATCTAAAATATTTTTAATGCCATACCAATAAAACCAGAAAAAATGATTTTTAGGGCTAGAAAAAATAACAAAAGTCTTCTGGAAGAACAAAATCTCAAGAATATCAAGGCATTAATAAAAAAATAAAAATAAATAAGATGGCCTAGCATTACCAGATCTCAAACTATATCATAAAGCAGTAATAATCATCAAAACTATCTGGTATTGGCTCAGAAATAGAAGAGTGGATCAGAGAAATAGATTAAGTACATAAGACAAAGTAATAACTAGAATATGGGAAGCTAGTGTTTGATAAACCCAAAGTCCCCAGTCTTTGGGATAAGAATTCAGTATTTGACAAAACTAATTGGAAAACCAGAAAATAATAGGACACAAACTAAGTATGTATCCTAACATACCATAGTCTGACTAGCATCTCACACCATACAGATAGATAAGGTTAAAATAAGGACATGACTTAGATACAAAAGTTGATACCATAACCAAATTAGAAGAGGGATAGTCTATATGTCAAATCTATGGAGAAGAGAAAAATTCATGACCAAACAAGAGAGGCAAATCATTACAAGATGTCAAATAAATAATTTTCATTTTATTAAATTTAAAAAGATATTGAACAAGTGGAACTAATGCAAGCAATATTAGAAGGAAAGCAGAAAGATGGTAAGTGATAAAGAACTCATTCCTTCCATATATAGAGAAATGAATCAAATATATAAGAATGCAAGCCATTCTCCAACTGTTAAATGATCAAAAAATATGAGGAGGCAGTTTTCAAATGAAGAAATAAAAGCTATCTATAGACTTTTGAAGAAGTGCTCTAAATAACCCTAAAACAACTTTGAGATACCACCTTACACCTATCAGATTGACTAATATGACAAAAAAGGAAAATGATGAATATTTGAAATGATGTAAGAAAATTGGGACACTAATTAATAACCTGTTGATGGAATTGTGAACTAATCCAACCATTCTGGAGGGCAATTTGGAACTATGCCCAAAGGGCAACCAAACTGTATATATCCTTTGATCCAGCTAATACCATTACTAGATGTTATTAATGTCACAAGAAAGGGAAAATGACATACATGTACAAAAATATTTATAGCAGCCCTTTTTGTGGTGGCAGAATATTGGAAACTGAGGAGATGACCATCAATTGTATAGTGACCAAATAGGTTATGGTATATGAATGTAATAGAATCCTATTGTACAATAAGAAATAATGAAACTGCAGATTTCAGAAAAATCTGGATTTACATGAACTGACCCAGAGTGAAGTGAGCAGAAGTAGGATAACATTGTATACAGTGTCAGCAAAATTATGTGATGTGATCAGCTATGAATGACTGAGCTGTTTTCAACAACACAAAGGACACACAAAGGAAAATGTTGTCTCACATTCAGATAGACAACTGATGGCCTCTGAATTCAGATCAAAATATTTTTAATTACTTTATTCTTTCTTTTTTTTCTTTTTGTTTCTTCATAAGTGTGACTAATATGAAAATATGTTTTTATATGACAGCATACATATAAACTATATCAAGTTGCTTACTCTTTTTGGAATAGAAGAAGAGCAGGAAGGGAAAGAAAAAATTTTGGAACTCAAAATGTTATAATAATGAATGCTAAAAATTATCTTGAAATGTAATTGGGAAATAAATAAAATACTATATTTAAAGAGAAATAAATAAAGCTGGAGCAAGATGGCAGAGTAAAGGCAGGAATTTGTCATATCTTCCCCAAACTGCACTAAATTCCTTTAAATAATGATCCTAAACAAATTTTAGATCATCAGAATATCCAAAGAAACAAAGAAGAATATTATCCATGTAAAGACAATTTGCAAGTCCAGAAGGAAAGGTCTGTGACATAGGAATGAGAATTCAGCATGCAGTCTCAGTGCAGGTTGGGATACAAATCTCCAAATTAATGACAGCACTGGCAATTTCTAGACCCTTCAGCCTAGAGATACCAAAGGCAGCTTGTAAGATTGCAGAAAATATCTGTCAATAGGTTGAGGGGACATTGGGAAATCTGCAAACTAAGAATGGGCACAAAGAGTAGTGACAGTGACAGCTTCTGGAAGCCTCAGCTCACAGGAAGTCTCTTTAGTAACAGTGAGGAAAATCTCTGTTGTTTTAGCACACTTACAGCTACACTAGGGTAGGAACCCTCCTAACTATTTCAGGGCAAAAAAAAAAAAAAAAAAGGTTGGTCAGATTTTTAGAAGGATTCCTGAAAACTGCTGCACAAAATCCCTGAAGCTTGGGGTCAGACCATGCTTTAACAAAGTTAAAAGCCAAGTAATAAGGTAGGAAAATGAGCACACAACAAAAATCTTTTCTGAATACATAAAGTTACTATGATGACAAGGAAGATTAAAACACATACTCAGATAATAGCAAAGACAAAGGTGCTACATTCAAAGCTTCCAAGAAAAATTAAAAAAAAAATTGATCTCAAGATATGAAAGAGCTCAAAAGGAGTTTTGAAAATAAGGTAAGAGAGAGAGGAATAATTGGGAAAAACTGAGAATGGTGGGAAAGGAAATGTAGAAAACTAATGAGGAGAAGAATGCATTAAAAAGCAAAATTGGCCAAATGGGAAAGAAGCTAAAAAAAGCTCATTGAGAAAAATAATTCCTTAAAAATTAGAATTGAGCAAATAGAAACTAATGATTTTATGAGAAAGCAAAAGACAATAAAACAAAATCAAAAACTGGAAAAAATAGGAAAAAATTGTTAAACATCTTGTTGAAAAAATAACTGGAAAATAGAACCAGAAGAGGTAATTTAAAAATTGTTGGTCTACCCAAAAATCATAATCAAAAAAGAGCCTTTACATCATCTTTCAAGAAAATATCAAGGAAAATTGTCTTGATATTTAAGAACCAGAGGATAAAAATAGAAATTGAAAGAATCCACCAATCACTTCCTGAAAAAGATCCAAAAATGAAAACTCTCAGGAATATTATAGTCAAATTTTCAAACTCTCAGGTCAAAAGAGAAGATTTTGCAAGTGTCCAGAAAGAAACAATTCAAGTATAATGGAGCCACAGTCAGGATAACACACGATTTAGCAGTTTCTACATTAAAGGACAGAGGACTTGGAATATATTACGGAGAATATTGAAAAGAGAATTACAATCAGGAATCAGCTACTCAGAAAAACTGAATCTATCCTTAGTGGAAAATATAGACATACATGAAATATAGGATTTTTAAAATTTTATGGATGAAAGACCATAATTAAATGGAAATTTTGATTTTCAAATACGGGACTCAGAAGAAGCTTAATCAAGAAAGGGATATCAGACTATAGGAAGCTAAGAAGAAAAGGTGTGGAAAGGGAATAGAAGTATAAGTTATAGATGTCCTTAATGAATTTAACCACAGAAGAGAGAAGAGATATCAGATATTTTATTTAAAAATCCTGGCAACTAGCCACTATTATTACCCCCATTTTCCAAAGGAGGAAACTGCAATTGAGAGAAATTAACTGACTTGCCCAGGGTGTAAAAAAGTTGTCCATGATCCATAGACTGAGGGTAGAGAAGAAATACATTTTTTTGTTTTTTTTTACAATAAAAATTAATATTTTAAGAGCCATTTCTTCCATAGAAGCATCAAGAGGAAACTGTAGGTTTCCAAGAGGCTTTAAAAGAGTACAATGGACAACTAATACCCTTTCCTAGGGAGCTGAGCTAATACTGAATGGATTTTTACCTGTCACTGTTTTTTAACAAAACTTCTTTTATAACCTTGGTATTTATTTCTGTTTTGTTATTTCTGTGTTTTTTTTTTTAAACTTTGCCACTTTCCTTATTTATTCAGGATATTTACAAATGTTTGGAGTCATTGTAACACATGGCTCAGCAGCATTAATAAGTCTGTCTCACAAACTACTTATCATTGTGGGCTAATATATATTTTCCTCTTTGAAATTGCATTTGTCATTTCCTTTTGAGATGACTTCTAATCATTTTGGAGGCAAGTGCCACACTGTATCTTATTTCTCCATGATTTTACCATTATGAGTGACATTCTGTATTTCTTAATGCTGCTTTGAGGAAGACAGAATCCCTAATAAACTTTCACAGCTCACTGACATTGCACAAACTTTCATTCTTCACAACCTCCTAAGCTACATTCACTTCAGAATTTATCCTCATCGATGCAGGTTTTTTTTTTTTTCTTTTTGAAAAAGGAAGTAGGAGATCTTTTATTTTGTACTGCATTAGTCACAGTTTGCCAAATTATTTAAGAAATTGTCTAGTTTTCAAAGGCTCTTATAAAAGGAGAACAAAAGAAAAAAGTTATGATGCTAATGCTTTGAAGATTTAAAGGTCACCAAGAGTACAAAGCTTAAAGAGATAACCAATTTATTCAAATGAATCTAAAGTTTGGTTATTTCTTTACTGATTTCCACCCAAAAAATGGATATTCTATAATTTTCTTCATAGTGACAAAAACAAGAAAATGACTCCTATGTTTAAAAATTAGGATCTGCTGAACATATTGAGGTAATCTAATCAAAGTCTTTTATTCCAGAAACAAGGAAACTGAAACCTTAAAGTAATAAGAAACAAATCTTTACACACAAAAATCAGAATTCATAGCTTGGTTGTCTGAGTCAAAACCCCTGATAATTCCATTCTTATACCATGTTAATTATGTGATAGAAAAGAAAAATGTAGAAATGTAATTATGTAGAAATAACAACCAGATATTATAAATGTATATGTATAAGTATGCATGAGTTTATACATCGACAAGCTAGAAAAGAACAAGAAACTCACCTCTATTGTATAGCAGCAAAGTTAATGTCATGTTGAAGAAAAAATACTGGTGTTGGCAGAATGAAATATAGATTCTAATCTCTGATTTGTTATTAATACTGTAACCTTGGTCAAGTTCATTAATGTTTTAAATTTTGTATATATAAAATGAAAGGTTTGAGTTATATAACTTTTAAAGTCCCTTTTAGTTTAAAAAGTCATAATACTAAATTAAGAAAATAAAATTTTGAATTTTAAGTTTCAGGAATTTTTCATGTTTTAGAAAGTTTTAAAACATATTTTAGATTTATGGAGGAAATGATTTATAATTACTTTACTCAAGATAGTACTTTAATAAATTCATTTTCTTTTGAACTGATTATTTCTTTCGAGTAATGATAAAAGAAAACACATCCAGGGGTATTATAAGAGGTGAATTTGAAGTTGATGTGGATACCTAGAAACACTGCAAACCAATTTGCCATCTTCTACCATAAGATTTCATGCAGGTGTGGAAAAAAAAATTGGAGGCTAAGTCTATGCCCATCATTTGGAAAATGGCTGGATAAGTTATGGTCTGTGAATGTCATGGAATATTCTTGTTCTATAAAAATTGATCAGCAGGATACTTTCTGAAAGGCCTAGAGAAACTTACATGAATTGATGCTAAGTGAAGTGAGCAGAACCAACTTTATACACTATATACACTATAGCAAAATTATATAATGATCGATTCTGATGGACATGACTCTTTTCAACAATGAATTGATTCACACTAATTCCAATGGTCTCATGATGAAGAGAACCATCTGTACCCAGACAGAAGATTGAGTATGGATCACAATAGCATTTTCACGTTTTGTTGTTGTTTGTTTACATTATGTTTTCTTTCCCATTTTCCCCCTTTTTAATGATTTGTCTTGTACAACACGATAATTGTGGAAATATCAATAAAATAATTATATGCTTAACTTATATTAGATAACTTTCCATATGAGGGAAAAAAAAAATTGGAACACAAGGTTTTCCAAGAGTTAATGTTAAAAATTATCTATGCATTTGTTTTGAGAATAAAATGCTTTAATAAAAATTATATTTTAGTGGGGGAATTCTTGTTCATCTAGGGTTGTAATAGATAGACCTTAAAATCTCTTGATCTGAGAAATGGTGATGTATGACTTTAGTGGTAGCAAATCACTACTCCATAGTGGGACTTCATGCAGCACAGTTTGTTCCTCACTCCATGAATGTAGAGTCAAACTACTAGGCTTCTCAGCTCAGTCAACATTATTCCATAACATAAGACTTCATTTTGATTCCTAAACTTGAACAACTCAGGATTTTTTTGCTTTTTAAGTCTCTGATTTGATAGGTCTCATCATCCATCTGTCAATCCTTGTCCTCTTCCTCTTTTCTAGCTATCTTTCTCAAGAATGAATAAAATCTTCTGTGGATAGGTAGACTTCTTGAGATTTTAATGTCAGGAGTTCTACTCCAAGCTAGGATTGAGAGGAAGATATTTGCATAATAAGTGAATTCCAGTATTCCTTGATTACCTCTTACCTAGATTATGGAAAAAAATAGTTTTCAATCGGATTATCCCATTCTAATATCTGTCATTTTCAATCCACCTTCCATACAGTTGTCAAGATTGATAATGCTACTGCTCCTGCCTCTCCTCAAGAGACTTCTATAGCTTCTTATTGCCTAAAAAACCCAAATTTCTCTAAATTTGAAATAGAAAACCCTTCATATTGTAGCTTTAACCCCTCTTTCCAGACCAAAATCATATTAGTCTCCCTTATCAACTATCTTCCAACTAAATTGCCCTATTCTACTCTCTAAATATTCGATTTCTTGTTCTTTTTGACATTCTACAGACTATTACCCACAGTTGGAATACATTTCCTTCTGTACTTTTCAGAATCCCTGCTCCCTTTTATCTTTTAATGGCTAAATTTGGATGCTACTTTCCATATTTAATTCTTTGCCTTTGCTAACTTAATCCTGTATTTTTCCCCTTTTCATTTTTTTTCTTTTTTCTTTATATTCTGAGGTATCTGAAAGATACCAAGCACTTAGAAATACTTATCAAATTAAATTGCATAATTGCTTCAGTTTATAGCTTTGTTTGCAACATGGCTATAACCCAGGTCATACATAGAAGCACGAAGTCAAGTCATACCCTAAATAAATAAGATGATAATCAAGGTAAAGAAAGAAGCTCTCTAACCTCTAGAATACAGAAATGTTATTTATTACAAAGAACTTACAACATGAAGTTCAGATAAGACCTAGGGAGTCTTAAAAAGTTTTAGGCGACAGTCCCAAGTCAGTGTCCAGCAGATCGTGTATAAATGGTTTAAAGGCAGCCCAGGACTGAACTGATATAACACCTCTGTCAAGAGGCAAATAAATAGGATGAGACTAAAATTAGTATATGCGATTTTAAGGTCAGTGCTATGTGTGGGCTACCTACATCAGTATTGTGCTCTTAAATAAAGATACTTATTCATGAACTGGTGATATGCTGTTATTTATGTTCAAAGAAGCTCAGGTACACGCTGGGTATTTTCAGAGTTCTATAAATGTTTGGAGATGGATAGAATATAAGTTTTTTTTTTCTCTATCAGCTCCCTCCCCTTTCCACCCTGCTTTGAGAAATAGCAGGGCTCTGATTGTCCAGTGGGAGTTGGCCAGAAGAGTGATAGAGGAATATTAAAAAACCTTGATGAAATTTAAAGAGCCAATACTTCCATTGTACAAACTGACTAGAGCCTGAAAAGAGAAAAGCCTCTGTAGACATGAGAAATGAACCCTTAAGTGCTCACAATAAGAAGTAAAGGGAGAGAGGAAGCACAATTATGAGTAGAGTAGAGAGAGTATCTCTTTGTATCTGGCCTTGCCTTCTCTATGACACTGATTTACAAGAAGAACCAAACAATGGCAAGAAGCTGTCAGGGGCCTTGCCAGGGACACTGAATGGAAAAATGCCAACCTTCAGAAGTTCTGGTAGGTATGGGATCCAGAGTGCAGGCCATGCACTCAGAAAGCTCCTTAGTCCCACATTTCTGAGTTTTCAACTAAAGGATTGTTCTGCTTCAAGGATGACTTGGATGTTAAGTTGAGCTCATTACTGCAGGATTTTGCTCATTTAGAAAAGGAGTAGCTATGGAAACTAAACAAAGCAAGCTTTGTCCTGTCTAGAGAAGTGGGGTGTGGAGCAATCTGTACATTACTGGGAACCACCTGGATCTGAAAAAAGATGGAGCTATAGAAGCCACTTAGCAGTTGATATATGCATGTGTGGATATCAAATGTCACAGCATATATCAACAACTAAGTGACTTTTATGTTTGCAAACACACATATGCAAAAGTATAAATATGTCTATTTATGTGTGCATATGTATCAGCTTCCTAATACCACTTATGTATATTTAGATATATATGTATATCATAAGTACATTGCATTGTATACACATGTGTATGTCATGGGTAGATTGATTAGCATGTGTATGTAATATATGTACATTCATGTGAGTAAATGAACATATGCAACCTTCCTTGTAGGTGGCATGCTATATTTTACATATATGTGTGTTTATGTATATACAGATGTGTAAGAGTGCAGTGCATATATGTGAGTATATACACATATATATCACCTAGTTAGTATCACTTATGTGTGTACATGTATATTGTGCACATGCACACATGTATATGTATACATATATTCACAATATCAGTTGAGTACATGTATGAATACACACAGCTATTCACAGTGATCCCTGATAGAAGATTATAGGTATGTTGCAGATATACAGACAAAAATGCATATAGACAGACAGACAAAACTATGCATAGAGACTTAAGTACTTCTATTACAAATATGCTTCTATCTATAAGATGTTATCTATAACTTGTTATATATAATATATATATACATATATTCATATATATAATACATAAGTATTTCTATTACAAATATGCCTCTCTATAACATTACATATATAACACATATGTAACATATATGAACATATAATCATATATAAAATTATATATACAACTTGATATAAATTATGTATAGCATGTATTGAGGTTTAAAAGACTAATATGTTGCATGCCCTTAGTAATATATCCTTTTTCTTTGAATTATCAGCACCATTCAGAAATGGTCACATTTGCTAAGGTTCAGGGCAATATAACAAGTTGGGAATAAAGTGAGTATACCAAATTGATTTTAAATCCACAATAAAACACATCTCCTAAATAGTGAGTAACTGCTCCCTAAAATGGACAGAACTAAAGTTGCAGTCTGCTCTCTGAGAAACATGGAGGGTTTAGCACATTTCCAAAATCTCTACTTAATTGTCTGAGGAATATAATTATTGGGTAAGTATTAGTTTTAATATCTTCTAAATCTGACATCCTGAGAGGAAACCTGGCTTACCCTACCATAGTTATGTTCTTATAATCTGACTCTAGTCCTTTCCTTTCTTTCCATATCAGTTTCTAGGACACTAGGATTTCTTTTCTAGTTATACTGACTAGTAGTTTTGATGGTCATAAAACCACTTGTTACTTTCACTAAAAAAGAAATCCTATGGAAATGTTAGAACAGGTATCTAACAGTAAGCAATAGATCATGATAACAAAAAAGAAAGTAAAAGATAAAAGGGGAATAAGTTAATCATGGCATGAGGAAGATCTTGGTTTAGTTATATATGGGATATTTGCTAGCTATGTCATTCCAGACAAGTAACTTTATCAGCCTTAGTTTCCTCTTTAGAATAACCACACACACAAAAAAAAGCCAGCATTGATTGAGTATTTCAAGGTCTGTAAGGGATGCAAAAACTAGCAGTGTCTATGTTACAGGTTGCTGTGAGGCTCAAATGAGACAAAACACTTTTCAAACCTTATAGCGCTTGAATGATGTCAGCTATGATAATTGTTGATGGAAAGGCAGTGGAGTCAACCAGAAAGACCAGTGGCAGTGAACTTTCTTCCTAGCAGTAACTATCAATGATGGATCCAAAATTCAGGGGCAACAACAGATAGACTGATATCGGTTATGCCACACAGAGAGTGTAGTAAAGTTGTCAGCATTTAGGCATTGGGCAAGAAAGTTTGAAAGTAGTGGGGGCCATGCTGTTCAACAGAGTTCACTTAACAGATTTAGAGACCAAAAATATGACAAAGAAAGGTGTGAAAAATCTCCAGAAAATCTCACTAAAGACTTTTGTTTCAGTGAAACCAGGATCACACCTGAACTGAAACTCTTATGTGAGTGCCAAGGAATTCTAAAAATTGCTTAAACATTATAAGTCAAATTCTTATAAGTTTTGCATGTGATCTTGAAAATTATTTTCTTTGTTCTTTCTTCTAGCTACTCCATTATAAGAAAGGGACAATGCAATGGTTATATCCCTGCAGCTTATCTATCAAAGATGAAATGTTTACTTGAAATCTCAGCCATAAATATCTTTTAGTCTATACTTCACCCCTGTGATCGGTCATCCTAGCTGTCAGAGACATGAGTTGTGATAAGAGTTGGCAGAAGAGAAATGTGAATCAAATACAATTTCAAAAACAGCAGTAGACTGTGGTATAGAAAACAAACTTTTATAAAAATAGCTTTTCTGATGGTAGGAGCAGGATATTATGAAAGAAAAAGTCAAGTAGACCAGGGTTCAAATCTTACTTCTTCACCTTTTACCTATATGACTTTAAGTAACTCAGTTAATGTCCCAAAGTCTCACTTTTTGATGAATAATGGAAAATTATTTCACTGAGCTAATTGGTGTGATTACAGTTATAAAAAAAGGGAAAGGCCTTGATCTCAGTGAGAATATATGTTCTAATACAAAGGGAACTTCCCATTTCTCCATAAAATGGGGGGAAAGATAGATCTATCTTTCTGGCATTATCTCTTGGCTCTAATCAGTTCACAGAGTTGCAATTGTGGATATTTTTTCATTCTGGGTCAAATGCCATTAGAAGCATGCAGACCAATTGGCACAGATCGCTTGAAAACAATTGAATTGGGGAGGAAAGACACATCACTTGAAAAGCCATTTAAGAGTTTTTCCCACAGTTTTTTTTTTTTTTTTTTAAGGAAAAAAACTGTTTAGAATTTGGCTAAGGTTCACAGAATTATTCAATTTCAGGATAGTGTGCTGAGGATATCTGAGAATAAAGAATATAGTAAATACTTTAAGGCAGAGGGCAATTCTTACCATCAGCCTAAAGCTTACCTAATGTTTTCTAATGCTGAGTGTCCTTCATGAAACTCTCTTTTGCTAGACAGTTCTTTCTTGAGGATCTGTAGTAAAGCATTGATTCTAGATTCAGTGTAAAACAGTAAAAATGATTCTAGGCTTGGAGTTAAAGAATCTTGATTTATGGGCCATTCCCAATTCAAATCTTTCTGCCATTTACTTCCTGTTTGGCACTGAGGAGGCCATACCCTCCCAGAGCCTCAGGTTCATTCCTCATCTGCAAAATAAAGGGATTATGACAGAAAAACTTGTATAGCTCAATGAAACTATGATCTGTGCCATGCAAGGCTATCCAAGACAGAGCCTAGTGGAAAATTTGAACCAAAGGTAATCTACTACAGAAAGAAATGGAATGACAAACCACTCCAGTATCTTTGCAAATAAAACCCCACAGATGTGATTAAAGTAATCAAAGTTAAGCTACTCGAGTCAAAAGTTATCCAATATGACTGGGGATGGAACAGAGATAAATTATAAATAATTCTAGAATTAATAAAGTAGATGTACCAAAGCTGAAAGGAAGCTCAGCTGCAAATGTGTCTGGGGAACAAAAGAAAATCCTGATGTTGAAAAATCAATTTTGTATAGGAACCTGGAATGTAAAATCTATTAACCAAGGTAAACTGGTTATAATCGAACAGAAGACAAAAAGATCAGATATCGACATCTGGTTGTCAGGGAACTTAAATAAATGGGAATGGGTCAACTTAATTGAGATAATCATTACATACACTACTGTAGGCAAGAATATCTTATACAAAATGTAATAACCCTTATAGTCAATAAAATGGTGAGAAAAGTGTGCTAAGATAATGTCAAAAATGACAGAATATCTGCTTGAATCCAAGGCAAATTGTTCAGCATCACAGTAATACAAGTCTAGGCTGCAACTATTGATGCCAGAGGCTAAAGTGGATCAGTTCTTTGAATACTTAAAACATCTTCTGGAAATAACATCAAAAAGATAACACATTGATTGGGGAGGATTGGAATGCTAAAGTAAGAAATAAAAAGATAATTGGGATAACAGACAAGTTTGGCATTAGAGAACAAAATGAAGAAAGGCAGAAACTAATCAAATTTTGTCAAGATAACTCACTCTTCATAATAAACACTCATTTTCAGCAATCCAAAATGAAAATCTACACATGGACAGCACCAGATGATCAAAATTGAAATAAGATTGATCATATGCTCTGCAGTCAAAGATAGAAAAGCTCGATATATTCAGCTGAAGATCATGAAATTCTTATTTCAAAATTCAAGCTTAAATCAGACTGCATAGGTATGACCTAAATAATTTCCCTTATGAACATAAAGTGGAAATGATGAATACTTTGAATGCATTAGAATGAAAAACTATGGACAGAAGTTCACGATATTATATGAAAAGCATCAACAACAATAACAAATTTCAAAGAAGAGCAAGAAAGCAAAATGGCTGATGAGGCTTTATAAATAATTGAGGAAAGAAGAAAAGTGAAAGTTAAAGAGAAAGGGAAAGCTATGCTCAAGTGAATGTAAAATTCCACAGAATAACAAGGAGAGAGAAAGTTTTCTTAAATGAGTAATGCAAAGAAACAGAAGAAAATAACAGAATGGAAAAGATATGAAAAATACCATAAAAAACTATAAATACCATGCAAAAATGGGCATGGTAAAAGACAAAAAAATAGTATAGACAACAAAAGTAGGTGAAATTAAGAAGAGCTGACATGAATACCTGGAAGATTATATAAGAAAGATCCTAACATCACAGATAACCATGGTAGGAGACTTCTAGCTCTGCGGGCCTGGGCCAGACACTTAATATTAGTGTTCTCGGCTATATAATGGCAATTATAATAATATCTTTCCCCCAGTATTATAAGGCCCAAATAAGATAACATTTCAAAACACTAGCACACTATAGATGCTTAATAAAGTTTGTTTCCATTACATTCATATACCACAAGTTATTAGCTATTTCCTAGTTGATGGGCATCTTTTCAATTTCCATTTGCTTGCCTGGAAAGACTTACCCGAACTAATGCTGAATGAAATGAACAGAACCAGAACATTGTACCCAGTAAAAACAAAACTGTATGATCAACTATGACAGATTTAGCTCTTCTCAGCAATACAGGAACCCAAGACAATTCTGATAAACTTGGGATGGAAACATGCCATCCACATCCAGAGAAAGAACTATGGAGACTTAATGCATATCAAAGATTACTATTTTCATGTTTTGATTGTTTTTCTTTATCCTGTTTTTTTCCTTTTCTTCTAATTTTTCTTTCACAACATGAATAATATGGAAATAAAGTGATTGTACATGTATAGCCTATATCAGATCGCCTGCTGTCATGGGGAGGCAGAAAAGGAAGAGAGGGAAGGAAGAAAAAAGCTCTTTAAAAGACATAATTTTGCATAGGATAACAGATTTAGAACTGGAAGGTTCTTAAAAGTTATATATGCATGTATGTGTGTGTATATATATATGTATATATATATAAATATATTTCTATATGCATATATATGCATGTATGTTTAATGTGTGCATGTCTATGAATGTATTTACATGTATATTGTGTGTGTTATATGTATTTGGTATTTTTATATACACAACTGAAACTCTTTCCTTCTTCCCCCTTTAAAATATACATACAATTTATATATAAAGTAATAGGGAAGTTAATAATCCAGTGTCACATAAGTAACATGTACTAGAGGAAAGACAGGAAACCAGATACTCCAAAATTCCAAAGTCATCCTTCTTTCCTCTAGACAACTCACCTTTTCAGAGGATATTTGAATTGTCCAAAAGAAACCAAACCAAACAACCATAAGTTAGACCAAGCCAAAAAGCAATGACCTGAGTTCCCTCTGACTTTCTTCTGTTCCTGCAACCATCACCTGCACTTCAAACAGCACTCCTACTGACTTCTCCAAGAACACTTGAAAAAGTCTGTTTCAAATAGAAGTAATTAGTCAGTGATTAAGAATTAGAGAGTAATTAGCACCAAGTCGAAATGTCTTTGTTTGTATAAGAGCTGCCATTTGGCCAGAAAAGAAATGTTAAGAGGAAACTTTTGGGGTTTTGGAAGATTGCTAAAGATTATTTTTTAAGTTTTAAGGTTAATTGATTCATGAGCTAAAAGTTCAGAGCTGTCAGTGGAAAGACAGCCTTGCTAGCTATACGTGAAAGTTCTGCTCATAAGACTACTGCAGAGAGAAGGAGGATGAAGGAGCTTGGGAGGGTACAAGGAATTTCATTCTCATATTTTGGTGCTTTTGAAAATCTGCTTTTCCTATTCCTTTGTTTTGTAGAAAGACATTTAAATTTCACTAGATTGTTCTAGTCACCTAGACACTAAACCTGGAGATGGGGATCAAGAAAGTATTCCTCTTTCAGGGACTCAGGGCCACCACTTCCCCTCTCTCCTACACATTTTCTTCCCCAAAATAGAAGCTGATGCCCTTGTTTCCTCACATGCCCCAACTCACCACAATGTTATTCTGCTCCCCACCTGTTTTCCCACCTGGTTTGTCACTGCCCCATAATGGAAATTTGACCAAGTTATATGTGAGTCCTCCTTGATTGTTTCAGTAACTTTAAGGTACTTTAAGAATTCTCTGTTCACTTCCTTGTTACTACAAATTGTGGTTTGTAAATTGTTAATAATATATTTTGGCAACTTGGAGCAATGGGATCCATATTAGACATAGAGCCAGAAGATCATGGATCACAGATTTAACGTTAGAAGGTACAGTAGAAATAACTGAGTTCTACCTCCCATTTTATAGATGAAGAACTGAAACCAAATGAAATCCAATATTTAGACCAGAGGGGCACATAGCTAATAAATGTGTGAGGTAAGATTTGAATCCAGATTTTCTTGACTGAGTCCAGCACACTAACTATAGTTAGTCACTATAGTATAGTCACTGCCTCTGGCTTGAGTTTTAATCCTCTGTGTGTTATTTACCATTTGTGACCTTACACAGGTGATTGAGTCTCTCTGATTGTCTATTTCTTTATCCCTAAATTATGTGTTTGTGTATACACACATATAGGAGGTAGTAAGAGGAAGTAGGTTAGAGCCAAACATTTCTAAAGTCTTTTTCCATTCCAACACTGTGAGCTTATGATCCATCTCACAGCCCCGTTGTTGGCAGATAGTAGACACTTTATAAATGCTTGGTGGTCGATAGAATGTTGAATTTGAAGCTGAACAGAACATCACAAATCATTTAGTGCTACCTTCATTTTATACATGAGGAAAATATAGATCCAGATAATATGATTTGCCCAAGATTACCCAAATAACAATGAGAAGAGCCAAGGCACCCCCATATCCTCTGAGTCCAAATTTCACATCCTTCCACTGAACTAAAAAGCCTCAAGATGAGAAGAATGAGGTTCGGCTAGGTTACAAGATTTGCCCACAATCACAGCAGAAGATGCCATTTGAACTCAGGTCTTCTGACTATGGAGTCAGTGTTTCTTTGTTTTTCCCTCACAGAACCCTAAATCCTTAAGAAAAAACCTTTATGACAATGGAACTGGAAAATATATTTTGATTTTCATTAGAAAAGTTTCATATAGAAAGCATTGCTGCTTAAATTTTGAGCTGATTGGTTGGGAGAATGGTTTCCCCAGATATTCTCAGGAGCCTTCTCTAGTCTGCAATGATCAGAGGTAAGAGAGCCCATCTCTAGATGTGCCATTTCAGGAAACTTTTGAAAGGTCAGATACTGGTAGAATCATTTTAAAATGTAATGATAAACTAGAAACTGTGTGATCCCCACCTTGATTTTGACATCCCAAATCTTAGGAGGGGAGAAAGGTGATCACTGCTTGTCTCAAAAAGGATCTTATAATGTTGACAGAGGAAGGGTTGTAGAATGAGTCAGAGAGACACAGAAATCCAATCTTTGTTCCTCTCTGTTAATTGACTGAAATTATACCAATGTCTAACAATTTAGTACAGTTATGAATACTTTTTAGTTGCACAGAGATAAATGATTCTGCTTTTTCCACTAACATCTCATATTAGAGAAATTAAAAGGAAGAATTCCCAGAGATCTTAACCTTTTGATCAGTATCAAGGACTCTTTCAGTTATAGTATAGTTCAATCTCAAGAATCATGATTTCAAAGGTATAATTAAAATATATAAAGTTTCAAAAGACTATATTAATATGTTATACATGTAATGTATATTACATATATGATCTAAATTAGAAGTTTGGCAATATATACCTACACATATATATGTATATATACACACATGCACATTATACAGATACCTACACAATGTATGCACACACATGTACATATGTCTGTGTATGCATATGCACACACATATAATATACATATATGTAGATATATGTATATTATATGTACTTTTTTCTCAGGTTGGAAGGTGTACTCTTCTGTATAGATGGAGGGTGGAAGGGATAGTCAGACCAAGAAAATCCAAGTATAATGTAAACTAAAAGTAGAAAAAAACTTTTTAAAAGTTCAAAGTAAAATGTTAGACTATAGCTACATAATTAAGGAAGACTGTGTATCATAGAATTAAAGGATTGGAAGAATGTAATAGTAAGTTACCCAAGGTCCCACAGTTAGAGAGAGAAACGTATTTATACTTCAAATCTACTAATTCTCATCACTATTCATTTTGAGATGATTCCGCTGATGGAAATAATAGCCTCTACCTCCACCTAATCTCACATACAAACCATTCTAAATAAAGAGCATTGAACTTGATGAGCTATGAGTCACTTGATATGAGAATATTCATGTTTTCGTGACACCTGATGGTATCACTGAATTTTTCGAAATTTTCATTTGTTTGCCAGTTGCCTCATCATTGTATAGATGTAGCTGATATTTTTTTTCCCCAACACACACACACACACACACACACACACACACACACACACACCACATAC
>NC_067399.1:650433312-650550879 GCF_016432865.1 Antechinus flavipes | reverse complement strand
CCTTTTTTAAATCAAATTAATTAAAGGTTTATCTATTTTTCCATAAAACCAACTCAGTTTTATTTATTAATTCAATATTTTTTTCGTTTCAATTTTATTGATCTCTCCTTTTATATTTAGAATTTCATCTGGTATTTGATTGGGGGTATTTAATTTGTTATTTTTGTAGCTTTTTTTAGTTGTAAGCTCAATTCATTGATATTCTCTTTCTATGTTTTATGCAAGTAAACCTCTCATTCCACAAATTTTGGTATGTGGTCTCATTATTGTCATTTGCTTGGATGAAATTATTGATTTTTTCTATGATTTGCTGTTTTATCCATTCATTCTTTAGGATGAGATTATTTAGTTTCCAATTTCTTTTTGGTCTATTTTCCCCTGGCCCTTTACTGAATATAATTTTTATTTCATTGTGATCTGAAAAAAAATGCATTTACTATTTCTGACTTTCTGCATTTGATTCTGAGGTTTTTATGTCCTAATATATCATCAGTTTTTGTATAGGTTCCATGAACTTCCAAGAAGAAAGCATATTCCTTGCTGTCTCCATTCCAGAGCTAATTCAGAGGTTAAATTTTGTAATTATTGTGAGAGGTGTAAAGAAGGTCAGAGAGAAACATTTTTGTCTCCACCATCTTGTTTCTGGCCCTGGAAGTCAGTTGTTTCATTATTTTAATTCTCTTGGATGAAATTATTGGTCGTTTCTATGATTTTTCACTTTACCCACTCATTATTTTAGCATTAGATTATTTCAATTTTCAAATTCCCATTATATTTCTGTCCTTCCTTCTATTAGCCTCTCCTTTTCTTTCCCCTTTCCCCTCCTGCTTCACTATAAATTAAGCATTTATATTATTCCCTCTTTGAGCCAAATCCAGTAAGGTTAAGGCTCAAACAATACTTATCACAACCCCTTCTTTCCCTCTATTATAAAAGTTTTTTTTAATGTCTTTTCATGTGATGTAATTTACCTCTCTCCTTTTCTTCTCCAAGTACAATCCTTTTTCTACCCCTTAAATTTTTTATATCATCACATTAAATTCAACTTATGCCCACAATCTCGATCTATGTATACCTTTTCTAACTGCTCTGACAAAGATACAGTTCTCAAGAGTTACAATTATCATTTTCCCATGTAGGAATCTAAATACATTATCCTTTAAAAATATAGTATGTTCCTACATACTTTTTTATGCTTCTCTTGAGTCTTGCATTTAAAGATCAAATCTTCTGTTCAGCTCTGATCTTTTCATCAGAAATGATTGAAAATCCTCTATTTTATTGAATGTCCATGCTCAGTTTTGCAGAGTAGTTGACTCTTATTTGTGATCCAAGCTCCTTTGCCTTTCAGATCCTCTGATTCTTTAATGTGTGAGCTCCTAAGTCCTGGGTAATCCTGATTATGGTTCCTCAATATTTGAATTGTTTTTTTCTGGTTGCTTGTAGTATTTTTTCCTTGATCTGATAATTCTAAAATTTAGCTACAATATTTCTTGAAGTTTTCATTTTCGGTTTCTTATAGAAGGTGATAAATGGATTCTTTCAATGACCATTTTATCTTCTGGTCCTAGGCTAGCAGGGTAGATTTCCTTCATGATTTCTTGAAAGATACTGATGAGTTTCTGTTTCTGATCATGGTTTTCTGGAAGTCCAATAATTCCTAAATTATCTCTCCTAGATCTATTTCCCTAGTCAATTGTTTTTTCAAAGACATATTTCACATTTTCTTCTATTTTTTTATTTTTCAAAATTTGTTGAAAAGTCATTTAGTTCCATTTTCCAATTCTAATTTTTAATGAATTATTGTCTTCAGTTAGCTTTTTTAAACCACTTTTTGTATTTTGCCAATTGTACTTTAGGGCAAAATATCCAATGCTGCTGTACTTTGGCTAAGAGCCTCCAGCTAGAGTCCTCATGCTAGACCTCCCAGGAGGTGACCATTGCACCTGCACTCAGCCAAATTTCATCCTGCCCAATTAAGACAGATCTCTCCTGAACTCCTTGCAAAATATCTTAAACTGGAAATTAGTATCCTCCAAATGTTTGTGTGTTATAGCACTCTAAAATCTTTTTAGAGAATTGATCTATAGTTATTTGAAGAAAGCTATAGAGAACTCAGATAATGTCCTGCATTCTCTCCATCACCTTGGTTCTGCTTACTTGTTCTATCATATCTATATTGCACAGGAAATTTTTTTTGGTTCTAGATAGATGCTTTTATACTCTTAAAGGACTCTGCCTAAACTCTGCATAAACTTTAGCATAAAAGACTAATGTACTTTGTCAAAAGCTAATTTTCCATCTATTGAGGTGATCATGTGGTTTGGGATGTTTAGGGTTTTAAGTAATTCAAGTATCTTGGAACCACAGTCAGGATAATACAAGATTAAGCAGCTTTTATATTAAAGTACCAGACGCCTGGGAATATGAAATTCTGAAAGGGAAAGGAACCTACTCAGAAAAATTGAGTATAATCCATTAGGAGGAAAATGGATATTAAATGAAATAGAGAACTTGCATATCTAAAAATATCTTCAGTTTCCAAACAGTCACTAGTTTTATCCTGGCCATTACTTGGGAATTGTCAGAACTATAAAGAAAGACTGCTTCTTAGCAGTATTGGGAAAAGTGAGTGGTAACAGTCTTGGTTTTTAGAAGTTACATGACGGTGGCTTCTTGGATGAGATAGTCATGAATAGAGTGGTAATGTTATAACTAAAGTGAGCCAGAGAGGGTTTTATTTCAAGACTCCAAAATTGAGAGAGTAAGAACATGTGTATTCTTTCAGCAAATAGAAGTAATGAATCTTAGAGATTAGTTCACAAGACCAAATGACTAATTGGGCATCCAGGAGCTACCATCTTTCTCTTGCCAAAAGACTCCAGCACATTGGAGCTCCTTTTGGCTTTGATCTCTATCTCTTGCCCACTCCAGCAGTGTATTTTGCAGTTTCCCAAGGACTCTGGCTTCTCATTTTAAAAAATGCAATTTCCTGGACAATTCAAAGTGTTATTGAAGACACTTGGCACTTCTGTCTCTTATATCAGAATTGTAAATGATAGTTCTGAGTGTTTCCATAAGATAACTAACATAGGTAAAGTAGTATTTGTCATAGCTACTGCTCCCACTCTTCTCCCACCCTTACTGACTAAACTTGTTCCTAGAGCATAGACTTCTGTTTCAAGTGATCTTCACCACAATGTGAAGACAGAGATGAGGAGGAAGAGATCTAGAAGAGAAGTAAAGTGCCAAGAAAATCCAGAGAGAATTACTGAGTCAGAAGGAGATTATGGCCAATGATATAAAATATTTCAGAGAAATTAAAAACTAAAGACAGATTAAAGGCAACAGATTTTTTTTTTACTAAAAGACACTTTAATGTCAGTGAGAACAGTTACTTTTGAGGAAAGAAAATTAAATAATCTCAATTTTTTCAGTGAAATACTGAGTTTAGTGTTCTGGTGAGAAGACTGGGGATGATGTGAGAGGTATCGGTAGAAAAAAGACATCCTAGAATAGATGCTGAAGAGAGGGAGGTTGGGAGTCAGAAAAAGGATTCTGTTCTCAGTAGTAAGAATGTTGAAACAGAGAAGGCATGTGGTAAGAGTAATGCATGTCTCCATAGGGCAAGGCAACAAGGAAGGTTAGCAAAGAGTCAGTTTAAGATGGAGCAGCTTCTCTCTTGGATGAAGAGGCTGAAAGAAAGAAAGTGATAAAAGAAATGGAGTGAGGATCTGGGAAAACATGGAGGTATGAAATGAAAAGTGTGGATGCAGAAGGTGTGAGCCATAAGAAAAGGAGGCAATGTGTTATAGTGGATAGAATATTGAATTCAGAGTCTCAAAAATATAGGTCTGAATTCTGCTTAGCAGGCTTTAAAGCCACAGGCAAGTCACATGATGCCCAAGAATATTAGATAATGATCTCAGATTTCGCAATTGAATTATGATTAGCTGCATTCTGACCTGTTCTGGGACTTCATGAATACAATCAGAGTCCCTTGGCAGATTGATGTAGTATGTTGAGTTGTAGAAGGAAGGTGATCTTGGTTGCTTGGACCCTAAACTGTAGAAGATTCTACAAAACTAGAAATTTCTGGATCCATCAATGAACAGTGATTTAGTCACCTAGTGACTATCCTAGCCATAGAAGTCTGTCACTATTGTGTTTTCCTTTAAATATCACCTTTGAAAATGGTTCGTCAATCATAAATAGTTGTTGGGAGGCATCTAAATTGATGGGATAAGAGTTAATATGAGAATGTTATCATTGATAAATTGCACACACACAAGTAATCATAAGACTAAGCCTTTGTTTAAGCAGCTGCCTTTGGGAAGAGGAGTTAAAAAAATCATGCACCTGAACTTTGAACTGATTATGATCAGACTGAATAAACAGTCTAAGTGCATAAAAGGATATATAGAACCTTGCTTGATAGCACAAGAATGTGGTATACTTTGTTCAACTTTATGACGGTGAAGAAATAGGATGAACTAGCTGACCTTGATGAATTGTCTTTGCCCAATGATGAAAGACCCATGAGGAAGTTTCTGATTGGATGAGAGTCTATTACTAGGGCCAAAGAGAAGATTGCGTTAGGGTATAAAAATTGATGGTAACAAAGAAACACATGCCTTTTTTTTTTCTATCTTGCATATCATGTAACTTTCTATTCTTTAAATAAATCTTTTTACTTTTGTACCTCTGGCTGACTCTTCCTTGAATTGAACAGTGATGGTTCATTGTCTGGGGACTCCCAAAGACCAGGAATAGGTAAGACCCTTTTATCCTTGTGAGGAAAAAGACCTCACCATAAAAAGAACACAACAGATAGTTGCACTGATTATCTCCACTGGTCATGAATGGGGAGTCAGTAAGGAACTCTGAGTCTATATGAAGTGAGTTGTCCAAAGTCATCCAAGTTGTTAACATTAGAGACAGGAAAGGACCCAGGTCCTCTGCTCCAAAAGTTAGGTCTCTTTTCACATTACCATGCTGCTTCTGAAGTCATGAATCCACAAAGTGTGCAAGTGCAGGCACACATTTTCATATCACAGGGTTATTAGCAACACAACCATGTTTATTGTACCACAAATTTGCAAAGAAAAACTGTATGATACAGAATAAGATTATCCTTGAGGTTATTTGAAAAGTACAAACTAATACAGGTTTTGGAAGGATATTTTAAAGATCTTCCTCTGAAACCTGACAATGGAATTTGAGGATATGGATTATAGCATGGCTGGAGCATTGGATTACACATGAATGTCTATAAAGCAACACCTATTATGCAATGACATACAAGGTGTTCTATTAGCTTCTTTTGTCTTTGGAAATTAAGATCCTTTTTAATCAAAAGGTGAGAAAGTTTCCTTCCTTCAAGGAGATACATGCAAAAAAAAAGAGAACTTTGAATCCAGAAGATGAAGTTGACTGGCTAATTTTTCCAAACAAGTTTGTGTTCTTTTTTTAGCGAGGAAGAAAGCATAGCTCATAAAATCGTGGAAGGTTGGTGAACCCAACCTGCTTGGTCTTGATGCTGATTTCATTTGGATCTTCAACTGATTTGAGGGTGAAGTTCTGTAGAATTGTGGTAAAGAACAAAAACAACTCCATTCTTGCCAGGCCCTCTCCAAGACAAGACCTTTTTCCTGAAAAGAAATAAAATTACACATAGAAAACTTCATGCGATATCATAGTGTCAGCCAAAGCGAAACAGTCTCATTGGATCTAGACATTTGTGGGGACAAAATAAAAGAGAAGGATGTAGATGGGCAGAAATGGTGAAATCTATTATTGTGACATATAGTTCAATCATTAACTTTCACTAGGAGCCAAAAGGAATTCCCTCTTCACACCACTCTTCCCAAAGTGAGCCCTTGTGGAGAAGATCATGCAATGGAATCATAGTTCCATAAGGAAGGGGATAGGTGAGCAGCCACGATGCTCAGCTCATCTTGCGAGGACTGGCAGAAGAAGCCAGGGCATAGGAAGACTAGAAAACAAAGTGAGTCACATGCCATAGTGGGCTGTCCTCAGAAGGACCATTGGGAGGAAGCTCAGTGAGAGGAGGGTTAGAGAGGGAACAGGATTCTCCCATTAGAGTGAGAGGTGCAGATATGAAGGGTTTCTTTTTACCAATGGAAAAAGGCATGAAGTAGTCGCTTTTTTTGAATTTCCCATTTTTATCCAGGAAGTGTTGGGGATCAAACCGTTCAGGGTTGGGAAACTCTTTGCTGTCAAACAAGATTGGGAAGAGAAGCGGGAAGATTGTTGTGCCCTAAAGGGAAGAAATCCAAAGTCAATTATATCCATGAATACTCTTGCTATGTCAATCCCAAGGACTTTCAGTGACTCCCTCCTGTCTCTAACACAAAATTCTTGCATTATGGTAATTGGGATATCTAGCTACTGAGAACTTGCACAGATTCTAGTCTAGCTTTTCATATTGATATCTCCATTATTGTCTCCATCACATCTTCTTTGGGTTCTAGCCTAAACTGGTCCAACTGCTATTTCCCATCCACTATGCTCCCTCTCTGCTCTTCTTGCCTTTATAGTAGTTATGGCCCATGCTTAGAAGGCACACTTTCCTCACTTCATCCTTTGAGAATCCCTAGTTTTCCTCACAGTTTGACTTTAGGTTGCACCAAGGAAGCTTTGACCAAGACTAAAGGTCTTTGTGCTCCCTGTCCCCTCAGTTCCATGCACCATGTGTACATCTAATGCCTATGCAACTCTGGGCAAAATAAGAGAAATGCCCGTGTCCCTGGCAATGATGAAAGAAAGTAGGAACAGATCAGACTTGCTGCCGAGGGAGTTTCTTCAACAGAAAGTCACTCTGTCAACCAAGTCACAATTGGATGTGAAAAAGAAAATTGATCCTTTGACTGGAACTTTCTATGCTGAATTATTCTTTCTCCAAGAGAAGTCAAGGTCCTCAATACTCAAAAAACCTTCTATTCTTGTTTGGTGTCAGCAGAATGTGGCCAGCAATCCTCACACAGGAGATTCTTTCTGAAGTCTTGAGGATTTGAACCGAATAATGCACTCAGGGGGTATATTAAATGTGAAAGTAGCTGGAATGCTCCCTTCTTTCTTTGAGGGAGAATAATTCTGCTGATCCAATGCTACAAAAGCTCTGTCTAATTCAAATTCACTCAATCAATGTTTTTAGTAACCCTGAAAAGCAGTATTTGGACATTTATATCTAGGATTTAATCTTTACTCCAACATTTTAAATGACCCTAGGCAATTCATCTGACTTGAAACTCAGTGTGCCCACCTTCACAATGGGACAGATAATAATATTTCCCCAATCCACTTTACTGCCTAATAAGAAGAAATGAAAAAAAAATAAAAATCATTTTGAGCAATCTTTCCATTATTTTCCCTATACATTTGCTTTCTGTGTTGTTGCTGTGGTGATTGGGAAGCAGGAAGAAACAAGATAACAAATACCTTTTTCTCATTCTTCATTCAGCACTGCATCTAAGTTAGCTATATGTAACAGAAGATTTCCTATGAGATCATGACAATGGGACTTGATTTTCTCATGTCTAAAATGAGATCACTGAATCAGATTATATTTTAGATGTCTTCCAATACTAGATCTCATTCCCCCATGATTACTGACCTTGGGGAGGAAATATTGTTGCAACTGGATGTCCCGAGTCACTGCATGGGACAGGTTGAGAGGTATGATGTTAGCAAATCTTTGCACTTCGTGTACCACAGCATCCATATAGGGCATATCTTGTCTGTCCTTTATGGAAGGAGCTCGATTATGTCCAATCACACGGTCAATTTCCTCATGAATTTTTGCTGCAGGAATAAAAACAGGAATAATCACTGGAATCCCCGGTCTTCTCAGAAAGCCCAACAGAGCTTGTGTGGAGTATCTGCCTGATCATATGATCTGCAATGATTCTCAGAGGAGCTCAGGGTCCTGTTTCTCTTCAGGCTTTAGCAGCAGCAATGGGATAATTCTCTGTGGCTCAGTGGATAGTAATCAGGAAGAGCTATGTTTATATTCCTCTTTATACCTCATCTGTGTCCATCCAGCCACGTCATTAAGCCTTTCTAAGCCTGATTTTCCTCAGGTGAAAAATGAGGATCACAAACTATGTGTCTTCCAAGATTCCCTATACTTCAAAACCTGTTATTTTATGATTTATATAATGCATATAATAGCTGCCCCTCCCTTAGAGGACATCAGATGAAATAATATGTCAACTCATTCGCAAACCTTACATCCTTTCTATATAATGCCATTTAGTATTCTCAAAGAAAGTAGATATCTTCATTTGAGTTTGATAGTGGTGGAGATGACATTATCATCTTGATTTAAACCCTTCACCAGACATATATGTTTCAGTTCCTGACTCAACATCTAAGCTTCTGGGACACCACTTTCGGCATTTGAAATGCCTCATTTTTACCTATGGCCATCATGCTATTTGTACCATTATCTTTGTATACTAGAGATATTCTATTATGTCTATTATAACATAGTATATGTAATATATATTATAATATAATAGAGACTCTGATTGTTATATGGTTATTTATCTATACATATAGATAAGTGCATAGTTTTTGAGCAAGGTGTATACGGGGTTAAGTGACTTACCTAGGGCCATACAGCTACTAAATATTAGGTATTAGAGATACAGCCACTAAATATTAGGTATTAGAGACTGGATTTGAATTCAGTTTCTCCAGACTCCAGGCCAGTGTCCTATTAATTTCACCATCTAATTTTTCACTAATCCTATTTCTAATGGAAAAGACAAAGGTTCATCAAGATTATGCTTGAGAACCTCCTGTGAAGGAGAACTCATTACCTCCAGGGCAGCTATACAGCTAAATGGGCTTTGGGAGAACTTCATAGTTTGCAAGTCTTTCCCTAAATGAAGTTTCCATTTGTCAGGCTATAACTTCTCTCCCTGGTACCTAGTTCTGCTCCCACAAAACCAGCACTGGTAGAATATGTCTTTTCAGAAAAAGGGGGTTTTTTCATTGGACTTTTTTTGGACATAAGCATAAAGTGCACAGTAGGAACTTTATACATGTTAGTTTAAGTGAATTTAATTCCATATGACAGAACTTCACATATTTAAATAACTAAGTCTTGGCCAAATGTTCTATGCTATTGTCTGACCTGTTGCTGCTCTGTGTGGAAGTCATACGAACCCCAAAAGTTGGAAAGTGGGGCTAGCCCCCGAGCAAGGTACAAGGCTGGGACAGTAAGCTGGTCTATAAGCATGGCAGTTCTTGTACTTTACCTTGGACCTCAGGATGCTTCAGAATCAGCAGCAGGCCATATCTTAGAGTGCTGCTGGTTGTCTCTGTTCCAGCAACAAATAAGTTTGCTCCAGTCATTACTAGATTCTCTAAGTCAAATTCAGAGTGGGGATTATCTTTTTCCTAGAACAGAGGTACCAATGGATGAAATAATGAGAGACAGCAGGGAAAGTCATTAGCAAACAAGAAATATGTGAGTGCATAAGTACATGTCCTAGGAACCTCCCCCACCTTCATTGCCAGTAGAGGGTCACAGACAGTGGGGGAATTCTGGGTGAGGTTTAAGACTCTTCAGCTCAGAGGGAACCTGCTGACAATGTCTGCTTTGCCTCCCCATCTGCCCTGAGGGCTCTCAGCCTTCCTGAGAAACTAATATATACTGGGCACATGGATATTAGGGTATATAAAGGGGGAAGACCTTGGAATAAATGGACTCCATATTTTCACCATCCTTGTGGGTCTTCTGCTTTCTTCACTCCTCCACTAAGGCAGTACATTTTGGCACCCCAGCTTCGGGGCTCTAGAAGGCATGTGACAATTGCCAACTCCAATAGACTAGAATTTGCCAACACCCTTAGGCTTCTACTATCCAGCCATAGGTTTACCCTTTCCAGGGAACCTTCTTTCCCGCAAACAATATGGCATAATAGATAGAGCACTAAACTTTGAATCAGGAAGAACTGGATCTAAAATTAGCCCCAGCTAAGAGGCATGCATATATGGCCATGGGAAAGTTCCTTAATTCCTTATATGTAACAGGAAAGAGCTGGATCCTTTTCAGTACTCTATTTAATATCAATGATGTACAAGGTACGAAAAGGGCCTAATCAAGTAATTCATGCAAAACTCTAATGAACTGGTAAGTGAGCCCTCATGCTGATATTTTCACGCCCAAACAGGACAGCATCTTAATAAAACAAGCAGCAGCAACAGAAATTTCAGATTTTCAAAATGTGAAATTGAGAGAAAATTTTATTGGCAGAGAATACAGAATTTCAAATGTTGTAAGGAAAGTGAATTTCATCCAATCAACCTATGAGTGAACAGAAATTTCCTTTTTACAATCTTCCTTAAGTGGTCACCTAGCTGCACCTTGAAGTTCATTCAGCCCTGGACATTATCCCTTTCATGCAGAAATGAATGTTTCTCTGTAACTTCAAAGTATTATTATGCATCTTTTCTCCTGTGACAATGGAAGCAAAAGTATTCTAATGGATCAGATTTTAAATTATGTGGCTGCAGAAGTCCTTTCCAACTCACAGATGATGTGAAATTCTATGAAATATGCAAACTCATTGGATTTAGAGTTTGGAAGTATCTTGGAGATCACAATCATTTTACACAAAGGAAATAGAAGCCTAGAAAAATGAAATGATTTTTTTTTTCAAGATCACACAGGAGAAAATGGAAATAGGTGGATGATGGAATATAGGAGAAGACTTAATAGTAGGTTACCTGAAATGTAAATGAAGCTCCCTAAGTGTAATTTTTTTAAAGGCTGAGATAAAGTTTGGGCAGAAGTCAATTTCTACCCAACTCAACTGGCATGAAGCAGAGAAATGAGCAAATTATTTAGACCCGGATAGGAAAAAATGAATATAGATGATGTAATCAAGAATAACTATACAAACATCTCTAAGAAAACAGAAAACAGTGCAGTAAACATTATAGGAATCTCAGATATAAAGGCACAATACCATAGAGACATCTAGATAGCATAATGGATGGAGCATTGGATGTGGAGTTAGGAAGATCTGAGTTCAAATCTAAGTGCAAACTTCTCTAGTTTTGTGACTCTGAGCCACTTATTCCATTTTTATATGAATCCATTTTCTCTTCTCTAAAATGGCAATAATAATAGCAACTACCTCCTAGGGTTGTTGTGAGGTACAAGTAAGATGATATTTGTAAAATATTTTAGAAGTATTGAAGCGTGAGACAAATACCATAGCTACTATTGTTATTGTGTTTCACAAATAAAAAAGAATTAAAAGAAAAAAAAAGATGAAGAGTGAGCTAAACGTGTCTCAAAAATTAAAAAGCAAATAAATAATTTAGAACATATAATAGATAATGTGTCTAAAATAAATTCTTTTCAGATGAAACTTACAGATTTGGTACTAGAAAATAGAGAAATTTTGACATAAAATTTGAAGATAACAATATTGGAAGAACAATATTGGCTCTCTACAAGCCAAAAGGATGTAAAAGTAATAGAAAATTAAAATAGCAAATTAAATACCTAATATTTAAATAATGGAAAATGCACAATTTAAAAAAAAAATTGAGGACAAAGTATAGATAGATAGATAGAATTCAGAGGCTATCCAAGAGAACGAAGCATCAAATTTAACACATTAAGAACGTTAGTGCTCAAAAATTAGATATTCAACATTAAAGAAGTATTTTTGGGCAAAGACAGTCTTTCACCTCTTCAGGACTACTCCTCTCTGAAAAATCAAAGAGATTAGAAAACATCAAGATCAAAGTAAATTAGGTTATAGTCATAAATTAGTTATCTTTTAAATATGACCTTGATCATATATGAAATAAGATTGGCTTTTATACATCAATGTTATAAAAATGAACAATTGTGAAAAAATAATCAAGTCATTGATTCAAGTGCAGATGATAAAGAATGCTATCTGCCTTCAGAGAAGACAATTATTGGCTTACTATGCAGAATGGGACACATTTTTTGATATTTATTTTATATGGAAATTTATTCTTCTTGATTATGATTATGTGCTAATGAGGATTTTATCTCATCTTCACTGGGTAGGAGGAAATAAACATTTGACTTTTTAAAAGAGTGTCTTGGAGGAGAGAAAAAGTGTTTTTCAGGCATATCCTAAAAAGAATTTCAAAGTGAGACAGATATTTGACTTGGAAAACTTCAAACTAGACAAGCATGAAGTAAATACATTAATGAGAAAGATTAAGCAATGATATCAATACTCATACTTTTATGTCAATTCACTACTGGAAAAACTCACTGACTCTGAGCCCCTGAAAGAAAGGTAAAAAATAAAGAGGCAGAAGGAACAAAGTAACATTATATCTAGGTAGGGAGTTAAAGGAGTCTTGGTATCAACCTTGGAATAAAATTTCTAGTGAACATTTTAATGAAATATATTTAATTCTGTGCTGTTTAATATGTTTATCTGTATGTTATATCACTCAGTTGACAAATATATAAGATATCTCCACTAAATGTGAGGCAAAGTGCTAGGTAGTAGTGACAGAAAGGCAAAGGACAAAAATAAGACAGAGTTTACATCCTATTGAAGGTCTAAAATACATTTAGAGATAAATATGTATGGGATCTACACAAAATAAATAGACAGAGATTTCTGGCAGGGTCAAGAACAGTGAGGGGAATAAGGAAAGGCTCCTTGAAGGAGTTAGCAGGTAAGTGTAGAAGAATATTATAACTACTAAGTGTTGAGGAAATAGAAGAGAGAATTCCAGGCATGGGAGCCAAATTGCATAAAGGCACAGAGGGAAAAAATAGAATACATTTTATTGGAACCAGCAAGCAGGCCAGTTTGGCTGGAGCATAGAGGCTGTGAGGGGGAAATGCATCACCAGTCTAGAAAGAAAGGTTGCAGCCAAATAGTGAAGGGTGCTAAAAGCCAAATACATGAATTTGCATTGTATCTGAAAGCCCTAAAGCATCTTGCTCATGGAAAGGTTTCAAAGATTCTCATACTTTATGCACCTTAAATTCGCAGATTTGTGAAGAATGGACTGAGAATCTTGCTGCCTGGAGAACTGTTAAGAGGGAGTTATTTTCCAGCTGAACTGAAATAGGATGGCTGTGTTATGAAAGAGGGCAGAGTAGAGTTAATGATTGCTGCCATGACTCGGAGGTTAGGGAGGGAAGGTTAGAAGATATTTCCTTTCTACTCTTCCCTACTGCACTCCTCTTCCCCAATGACATGTGTTACTGGACAGCTTAGATCCAGTGGGAAACAGACTTGCTTGCGCAATATCCCCCAAATGATCATTCCTTCTTGGGAAGTTGAGTCTCTTGATTGAGACTATGAAGGAATGAAGGATATAAGCATTTATCTGGCATATGCTATGTGCCATGTCCTGTACAAATATATCATTTGATCTTTACAATGACCCTGGGAAGTAGAGGGTATTATTATTTTCATTATACAGTTGAAGGAATAGAAGCAGACCGATATGAAATGACTTAGCAGGATTATACTGCTATAACGTCTGTCTCTATAATTTAAACATAAGTCTTTCTGATTTCAGGCTCAATACTCTATCCATGGCATCCCCTAACTCCCTCTATCAGTCTGAGTGGAACTATGTACGATGAGAATATACTTTGAGGATTAAATGGAATGTTGGACTGATATCCCGGAACAATCTGAGTAAATTTTTATTATCAGGAGAAAGAATAGGATACTAGAAGTGCTTTATTTGTTTTCTAAATTTATTTGCACAATTTTCGGAGGTTTTCATATCTTTTTCATTTTTCTGAGGAGCAAGCTAAAGATCATCCTATTCCTGAAAATAATTAATTAGGAGTGCTTTTGTGGCAGCTAGTTATAACTAGCATTTATAAAATTAGTTAGCAGTCATTTAATGCTTTCAGGTTTGTGCTCTGTTGCTGTTCAGTTATTTCGGTCATGTCTGATTTTCCTAAGTCCATTTAATCTTTTCCTGGCAAAGACATTGGAGTGGTTGGCCTTTCCTTCTCCAGTGGATCATTTTCAGGCAATCAGAGGTTAAATGATTTACACATGATCACCCAGACTGGAAATGTCCAAGTATCGATTTGTATTTGGGTCTTTCTTAATCCAGGCCCAGTGTTCAATTGACTGAGCCATCCACTACCTATTTTACAGTTGATGATATGCTTTACAAAAACATCATTTTATCCTCACAATCACCCTCGAAAATAAATGCTATCATCCTCAACTTAAAGATGAGGAAACTGAGGGAGTCAATGGTGATATAACTTGCCCAGGACTACATAGCTAGTGTCTGAAGTTGAATTTGATCTCATGTCATTTTTATTCCTATTTAGAGCTTGCTTTGTTATATATTTTTTGCATATTATCTCTCCCATTTTATTGGAAGCTTCTTGTGCTCAGGGACTATCTTTTGCCTCTTTTGTGTCTTCAGCACTATCTGGCACATGATAGGGTCTTGCTAAATAATTATTAATTGATTCTACAATATAATATCTTCTTCCAAACAGGAAAGCTGAGATCATGAGCTCATCTTCTAGCAATTCAGAACTCTTCTAATTTCCCTTAAAATATTCATGTAAGAGATCAGTAGAAAGCCAATGGACACTTAGGGAAAATGGATGCCTTGCTAATTTCTAATGTCCCATCCAATGGTTTTCGTGGAAATATATGAGTGAAGACACTTTCATGAGAATATATATTAGCCTTAAACTATACCTCAATTGTGACTTGGCACTTTATAATAATAAATAGCTATAACTGAAAAGTTGCAGGTGTTTGTCCCTACCTGTTTTCTACCTCCTCTTGTTAAGTAGCATTTAAGTATCTCTTTTAAAGGCAATTTATTCTTTTGATTTGGGGTTAGATTTCCACAATGAAACCCCAGACTCCCCCAAACAATGGGGAAAAGGCCATGCTGAGGGACATAAGAGATGGGGGGATTTTTGGGATTTCTGCATTCAGACTATTTAATCAGGTGTTTAGCAATTTCTGCTTTGCACTCCTTTTGCAGATAAATACTTTGTCAGATACAAATGCCCTTTCCCATGAGAATGTAATAAACCAAGGCTTTTTCTTACTCAGATAGTCTCTGACTTTTTTATGATCAATACTGTCCCATAGAGTTTGAAGAATGTGACCTGTAAGAATTTTGGAATATCAGCTTTGTTCAAGAGCAAGGTGCTTCCCCCATGCATCCTACCTGCTGCATTTTGGAGAGGTAGCAGTCAATGAAGTCTTGAGGGTTGGTGGGATCTAGTACTTTTTGATGCTCCTTCACTCTTTCCAAAATGAAATGTCTCAGTTCTTCGATATTTTTAAAAATTGTTTTATGTTTTCCAGGGAGGTACACTCTGAATCCTGGTAAAAAGTTGTAGAGCTACATCGTGCCCCCCCAAACCCAAGCAAATACATGTGAGTTGACTGTCATAAAGAGACAACTCTATATTTCTAATTATAAACTCTTCTATTCTATTCATTTTTATTGACACTCTTTGTCAATAAATAATAAGACAAAGAGTGTCTTGTCTTCTCCACATACTGAAAAAAAAAGAAAAACAAACCCCTTGAAATATATATATATAGTCAAGCAAAACAAAGCCTCTTCTTAGCAATAGCCAGAAACATGCATCACATTTTATATTTCGAGTCCATCCTCTCTCTGTCAGAAGGAACATAGCAGGTTTCATTTTGGTTCCTCTGGAATCATGGTGAGTTTTTATATCAATTAAAGTACATTAGCCTAGCATGATATTTATCTTCCCATTGTTTTTCTCATTGCACAAATTGGTTCTACTCACTTTTTTGGCAACCATTCATAAAATTTTCCCATGTGTACAGGTCTACCTTTCATCATTTATCAAAATATAAAATTCTGTTATATTCATATCCCAGAATTTATTCAGTTATTTCCAATTAATGAAAAGCCCCTTAGTTTCCAGTACTTTGAAGCCCCCTAAAAAACCTCAGTTCAATTTTTTTTTGCATATAACTTTCAGTTTTACACACTTTCTTCTTTTTTTTTTTGATTTTTTGGGGGCATACTGGCCAAATCATGGTATTGCTAGTTCATAAGACAGATATGATTTACTAATTTGGAAGTGACAGACCTAAATTGCTTTCCAGGTTACCTGAACAATCCAGACACCAACAGTTTTTCAACATGCTAATTTTCCCACAACAATTTTTTTGACATTTACCATTATTTAAATACAGTTTCAAATACTTATGAGGAAAAATTAAGACTTTCCTACTTTTTTGAGACCAATCTACTCACACAATCTTTACAGTAAAATAGCAGTGTGTGTGTGTGTGGGGGGGGGGGTGTCTTGAAAGCATCCATTCAAAAATGACTTAGCATTGATTTGAAAAAAGGGGAGAATTTCTTCCAGCCATCAGCAAACAAAACATCTTATCCTAACTGGACAGAACAAATTTCAGGATAATATACAATGGAACTAGGGAAGTCGAAGTCATTCAGTTTCAGGTGTTAGCAATGTCATTTGTCTGACAGAAAGGAACATGGAGCAGAGACAGAAACCTGGATAGGAGACAATGCTTCTTTGTCTTCCAGTTATGGGATGCCTCCATTTATGATTAGTAAAGTATAATGCAGTTAAATTCTAGTAGGACTGGTGATTAAGACTGGGGAGAGGAGCAACTAATTAGAGATTAGAACATGTCAGGGAAGCTCAACACCTGAAGTGAGAGGAATAGGCACCTTTAGTAGGTAGAAGGAAAAGGAATGAAGATCCTTAGTTCTGATTTCAGTGAATGACTGCTTTGATCCTACATGTCCATCCATTGTAGAGACTAAGCCATAACACTGATGTAATCTGGAGATGACTTTCTTAAGCTTTGCCCAGCTGTCCTCCCTAATCCTTTAAGAATGGTTTGCAGGCTCTTTGTAAATAACTATTTTACTTGCCCACATCTATGAGCATTATCATACTTGGAATATCCTAAGATCTAATCAGACAGTTCTCTCTGTTTCTTAAATATTTGTATGACCTAGAAGTAGTTCACAGAATACTGCGAAAAGAATATCTCATTTCAGAGCCAAAAATATTACATGATATTATTGTCCTTGAGTGCATAATACACAAAGGGTATGTGTTCCTGTGTATTGAAGATTTTGCTAAGAGTTGAGAATCTATGGTACATCTGTCCTGTTGCTGAAACTGAGCAAACGGCCACAAAATATGAAGACAGCTCAGGTCTTACCTGTGTCCATCGTGAATTAAGGAGCTGAAAGTTTTCATTTAACAGTTTCATCAGATATAGAAATTTCTCATTATTGTACTTAAATCTATCATGGAAGAGGACAGAACAGATCACATTGCATGGGGCACAGCCAAGGATGAAGGTGGGATCAGTGGGCTGACCTAATGCAGAGAAAAGTGAACAAAAGGAAAAAAAAACAACTTTAACAGAAATGTTCCAATTATGTAGAAATTGGACATTTCTTCTCCCCGTGCCATGTTTATTTCTTCTAAGGATAGAAGATGTTGTTCTCCTGGACAATTTCCTTTACTCTTCTAGAAAACTAGACTAACTTGTGATATTAGAGTATGAGAAGAGAGAAGGGAATTTTCTGGCCCAGCACAGTGATTGCCTTTTCAATGGACAGAGGCTAACATATAGAATGACTGCCAAAGTAAATAGTATATAAGCTGTGGATGGGAAATTGAACTACCCATCCCCAGGAGGAAAGAAAAGAAAACCAACCTTTTGTTTTCCTGAATTCCTCCACTAGACATTGGGCTTCTTCTTGAACTCTTTCTTCAATGCTTCTCTTCCCCATCCCAAAGTTCCTCAGGGTCATAAGGGAAAATCTACGCATTTGCTTCCAACTTTCTCCATCATTGAAAACAATTCCTAGGCAAAATAGAAGAAAAGGACATTGGTCATTCTAACACTGAAGGTGGCAGAGAGCACAGTGTGCATGGTGGCCATGGGATTTTGGCCTAATTCTTTCATCAAATTTAATTTTATTCAATTGAAACCAAAATGTGATGGTGCTGCATTTAGTGCAAGTACTACCACATTTAGGCTTTGTCTTAGGTGCTGAAAATAGACATTAAAACTGAAACCAATAACTAGGCTCAGCATTGAATTATTTGATTCTACTAGATATATTCTGATATACTCTTTTGCATTTCAATCACTCTTTTGAATAAACTAAACTTACCTTTTCTTTTGATTATATCATCAAATATAGGAACACTTCCTCTGTCTACAAAAGCATCTCCTTGATCAATTAGAGCTTCTTTAATAATTTTATATCCATATAGCACCACAATACGCTGACTTCCAAAATGAAGAGTATAGATGGGGCCATATTTTTCAGCCAGCTGTGAAAAGAATGCCAAGAAAGAAGAAACATCAGTTTAAACGGTTAGAGTGTTAGAATTTATCCCCACAATTACCTCCTGATGTTCCATATGCATGTGTACATATGTGTGCCTATACATGCATGGGACAATATTTTGTAAATGCATCCAGAGTATAAAAAGACATAAGCTGTGGGACAACAAAGTTGTGTTCAATGGGAACTTTTAGTTTGCTTTTTGGAAATCCATGTTATTACATGGCACAGAATTTTTTTCAGGCAGAGTTTGCTCTATTGGTACCTATGTTGGGTAAAAACGTTCTAAAAAGGTCTGTATTTGATTTTGTGTAGTTTCCCCATGGAAGATTTATAGCAAGACATGTCAAAATGCCATCCAAAATGGAGAGGGAATTGCCATCTCCTAACATCTCCTATTTATTATTATTGCCTCTCTTCTCCTTTTGAAATATTTGTAGTAATTCTTCAGTCATCAACATTCACTTCCAACAAACCTCTAATGGTCTCAGCTTAGCCAAATTTGGTGGCTTTACCTTAATTCACATTCTTTTACACCTCTTTACAACATTTTACTCCTTTGATTACCTTCATTTCTCTTTACTCTCTTCTCTCTGGTTTTCTCTAATTCTTCTCTCTTTGCCTCCCTGTCCCTCTTTCTCTGTCTTTGTCTGTATCCTTTCCCATTCCCTTTCCTTTTCTCATTTCCACTTATCAATATCCTTTGCTGAATTATAGTCCACATTTAACCACACATGCATCAGTTTTCCCCATAGTATTGTTCTGGGCCATCTTCTCTTCTCTTTTTGTACTCTTATACTTGGTCATCTCATAATTACTATGTCCATAGCTCACAGATCTATACATCTTGGATTAAAATTACCTTTGAAGCATAAAATAAAATTCTTTATCCCTACAGTAAAAATCACCCAAATTTCCTTACCTATGGCTAAGGTCCTAGTATATAAGAATAGGTTTGACCTCATAATCAACAAACTTCAATGGTTCCATTACCTCTGTGGCCAAATGTAACTTTTTTAAACATTTAACATCCTTTACAACCCAGCTAGAACCCACCTGTCCAGTGTCCTTATCCTTCGTCTATTTCATGGTTCAGACTAACTGGTACTCTTGATGTTTCTCACATAACACTCTATGCTATGAGGCTTTTGTAGTTCCTATGCCTAGGATCCATTTCTTCCTTGCCTCTTAGAATTCCTAATCTTCACAAAGCTTAGTTCAAACGACACTTTCGTTGCAGGTTTTTTCCTAGGCTTTCCCCCCATTGCAGAGCTCCCCCTTCACAGATATTACCTTACATTTATTTTCAACACATTTTTATAAGCTCACTTTGCAAATTGTTTCATTGACCTATTGGCTCATTTCCCCATTCTGTATCCCCACTAAAAGTTTGTGTCCTCAAAGGGGTGGCTGCTAAATTTCTCTAAGTTCTATAAGAAGAGAATGAACCATTGCAGTGAGATATGCAGGGTGATATGTACTTTGAACAACTTAAACTCTGGACCCATTTGGAATTTACCCTCATAAAAGTTTACAAATCTCGAGTTAGAGGATGGAGCTATTGATAAGTTGAGTTGCTCTGAGAAAGTTTCCCTGAATCTTTGAAATATCACACTATTGCTAAGCCAGACTGCTCCTCCACTGCGGGTTGGGGGCACATTTGATCCTCCCTAACACCAGGGAATAAATTTGGGGAGAACAGGGTGGATAAATTTGTTTGTTCACAGGTCTAAAGATCTAAAGTAAAATCTTTCCTAAAACCCATGATCAAAACATTTTTCCACAAATGTAGAATCCCATATTTTCATAAATTTGGATGGATTCAGAGAAAGATAATAGAAAGAAGGAATCTTCCATATGACTATCTGATACTAACCTGGAATTAAGTATAGGGGAAGTAGAGTGAAAAGGACGAAGTAGGCTATTCCATTTAGAAAACAAATCCCTTTAGCTAAAAAAAAAGCCTAACCTGACACCTAGTCCTGAAAATGTTAGACTTGTGGCCCTTGCAGAAAAGACCCAGGAGAACAGATAAGGTAAGGTGATGGTTATGGAATGATGACTCACCAAGGGGAAAACAGTAAAATCATAGATGAATCAGCATTGTCTTTTTCCTATGTGAAGGCACTAACAGTGGGACACATTACTGAAAACAGAATTGAAGAGGCAAAACTATATTCCTTTTATGTGGGGAAATTAGAGTAGAGGCAACTATTATTCAAAAAATGGGGGAGAAAGTGGAGGGAGTCATAGGTAACTTGAACAATAGGAACAGCTCTAAAGAGAGAAGAAACCTTGGAAGTCAATTTGTTTCACAGAAGAAGGAGCTAGAGCCCAGTGATATAAAGAGATGGGGCCAAAGTTCCAAAAATAGCAAACAGAGGACTTCTGACCTAGACCTACTGTTCTATCCACTGTAGCACACAACCTTCCTCAGTATTTACCCACATCAGATAAAAAATTCTATCAACATGCAATGCTTCCACTTCTTTTGACCTTTTTACTATAAATCCCCATAAGTTTTTTTGTAAAATCTGAACCCAATTAAGAAGTTGATGATCTGATTTGAATATCTGTTTAATTTTAACATCAATTTAATGGTAAAAGACTTTCACCAAGCCCTTGAGAAGTATTTCCTTGGAGTTAGCAGGGTCTTTGGTAAGCCTTGTTTGTAGCTTCCGTCCCTAAACTCCTGGGTTAGAGGATGACCTCTTGATCTTCTAAAAGAATAAAAAATATTAGAAGTTTCTATAAGCATCCTAGAAGAAGAAGAACAACAACAACAACAACAACAACCACAACAACAAGAACATGAACATGAACAAGAGGAGAAGGAGTAGGACCAAGGAAGAGGAGGAGGAGGAGGAAGAGGAGCAGGAGGAGAAGGAAAAGGAGGAGGAGATCTATATTCCCATATACATTTCCAGTGGAGACATATTTGAAGCTCAAACTATGGTTCCAACAACGAACACTGCGTTTCCTCTTTGTTCATATGTAGAAGATACCCTATATTCCATATCCTATGTAATTGTGCAGTTGAAAAGGTGTCACTTTCCTAACTTTGTCTAAAGACATAAAGTTAACCTGGAATTTTCTCTGCTTGATGAAGATAGGACGACTCACTATCATCACTGTGTCCCTTCCTCGATGTTTGCCAAATATCTTTTGATGTAAATTTCATTTGCCTTTATTTTACAAAGTATTTTTTTTTTTTTTTTTTTAACATTTAGTTTGGAATGACTTGAAGCTAATGGCTCTATAAGATATCAAGAAGTAATGAATTTATAGACATATGAAAATATGCTCCAAATTAAATATTAATCAGAGAAATTCAAATTAAGACAACTCTGAGATACCACTATACACCTGTCAGATTGGCTAGAGTGACAGGGAAAGATAATGTGGAATGTTGGAGGGGATGTGGGAAAACAGGGACACTGATACATTGTTGGTGGAATTGTGAATACATCCAGCCATTCTGGAGAGCAATTTGGAACTATGCTCAAAAAGTTATCAAACTGTACAAACCCTTTGATCCAGCAGTGTTTCTACTGGGCTTATATCCCAAAGAGATACTAAAGAAGGGAAAGGGACCTGTATGTGCCAAAATGTTTGTGGCAGCCCTGTTTGTAGTGGCTAGAAGCTGGAAAATGAATGGATGTCCATCAATTGGAGAATGGTTGAGTAAATTGTGGTATATGAACATTATGGAATATTATTGTTCTGTAAGGAATGACCAGCGGGATGAATACAGAGAGGACTGGCGAGACTTACATGAACTGATGCTGAGTGAAATGAGCAGAACCAGGAGATCATTATATACCCCAACAATGATACTGTTTGAGGATGTATTCTGATGGAAGTGGACCTCTTCGATAAAGAGAGCTAATTCAGTTTCAATTGATCAAAGATGGACAGAAGCAGCTACACCCAAAGAAAGAACACTGGAAAATGAATATAAACTGCTTGCATTTTTGTTTTTCTTCCCGGGTTATTTATACCTTCTGAATCCAATTCTCCCTGAGCAACAAGAGAACTGTTTGGTTCTGCACACATATATTGTATCTAGGATATACTGTAACCTATTCAACATGTAAAGGACTGCTTGCCATCTGGGGGACGGGGTGGAGGGAGGGAGGGGAAAATCGGAACAGAAGTGAATGCAAGGGATAATGCTGTTAAAAAAAATTACCCTGGCATGGGTTCTATCAATAAAAAATTATTTAAAAAAAAAAAAACAGAAAAAAAAAAAGTAATGAAACAAAACTCAAAATTCCCCCCAAAATGGAGGAAGGAAGAACTAGGAGCTTGGATAATCAAGTATTTGGAGACTTTCCATGACACTTGTCTCTTCCATTTATTCTGCTGGAATATCATATCTCTCCTAACTACAAAGACCTTCGTGGGGTCTCTTTTCTCTCTACTCCCTTAGAGATCTCATGAACTGCCAAACTCTTTCTAACTAGATGATCTTAGCACCTTAGCACTTGGCCTCTGATTATTTCCAAGCAGAAGACTCCCATGTTTATATAACTAGACTTTGTCATTTTTAAACTCCACATAGCCAATGGCTGAGAAGTGCTCAAAATGGATGTCCTATTCACATTGCAAATAATACATCCATAATTCAACTAACTAATTTTCCCCACAAAACTACTTCTTTCTCCAAATTTACTCATTTCCCTTGAGAATCCAAGGGGTAGACTGTAATGTCCTGGTTGGTTGTCTGGAGATCTTTGCACCAGCTTTCGTTTCAGCAGAATAATCACTATGATAATAAACAGGGATAAAGTCCAAAGGCTTTATTATCTCCTTCCCAGTCCTGTGTCCTTGCCTGGGGCCTGGGCTAGCTTTCTGGAGGTCCTCCAGTATGTGCCTAGTTTTCTGTGAGGGAGACAGGAGGCCCACCATTGCGGTCTCTGTCTTGAAGTCTGTCTCAGTCCGAAAGCTTGTGCTCCAGCCTCCAGCCACCACAAAGGTGTGAGATGGAATGAATGTCTCTCCTTAGCTCTGAGAGCTTGAGCTCCCACCTCCAGTCCTCTGTCTTCTCCCAGTCTGCCCCAGTCCCTTCTCTGGCTGAATTTGTCCCAGTTTATATGCAGTATCCTGAGTATAAGCCAATCATTATATCATTAGGAAACCATTATTTGTTGTAAGATTAATTCAATCATACTGCACTGGAGATCTATTAATCACCATGCTAAACGAGATAACCATTGTCTTATCAATTCCACTGAGTTAACATCTTGTTTTAAGAATCCTTGTTTTAAGTACATTTCTACAGAGTTCTGGTCCATTACAATGGACTTCTCTTGAATGTAATTCTATTAACTCTGAATTACAGTCATGGATTTCTATTTGACTTAATTCTCACTTATATCTATATACTTATAATAATCTATGGTCAAGTCCGATAGATTCTATCTTCAGGTCCCCCCCCCATCTATTCCATCTTGCTTCCTCACATGTTTGCTGACCCCTACCTTGTTTAGACTGCTGTAATAGATTGGTGAGACAGGCATCCAAACTAGTTAAACCAATAAGTCATCCAAGAGAAAGAGAAGATGAAATATGAAAGGAAAGTCAAACCACCATCAAGTTCCTTTGGAAATGGCTATAGTCCACAACTGTTACTCAAGAGCCTTTGTGATGGATCTTTTCATATCAATGACTCCTGCCCCAAGGCCACTGAATTTGCTTTCAGCACAGTCCAAACAGCAATCCTCAAAATGAGGAGGAATCATTAGGGAGAAGGGACCCACCTTTCTCACGACCACCACTACCAATTGCTAAAAAACTGACTCCAGCAGGAAGGTAAGTCCAAAATTCCCAAGAGTGGCAGCCCTACCCTTCGATAACTGTTTGTACTTGCATCCAGTCTTTCACACATTAGTCCTAGAAGGAAAAGCCTCACAACTTCTTCTGTAAGTGATGAAACCTCAGCTACAGAACACTATAAAAGAAAAACAAGGTCTTTGTTGAATGCTTCAATATCAGAAAAGATATGGATTTTATCAGTAGAATTGACTTGAAATGCTCTGACTTACCATGTATTTTGTTAATGTGCCCTAAAGAGCACAAGGTCTTTCTAGCTGAAATCTCTTGCTCTGTTATCTTCCCACTACTTAGCACAGAGTGAGCAATTGATAAATGATATTTTTATCCATTCTTTCATTAACCTCCAAGATCAATCTCTTCCTTCAAGTATTTCACTTCTGCAATGAATAATCCACACAACTAACAACTTAATATTCCCATGGTACAGTTCTGACTACTTCAACTCAAAAAGTCTGCACTAAGTTGTCACTTAAATATCTCCACAGCTGGTTCCACCTTAAGTGTGCAGATTTATTTTATATTCCTCTTCATCCCCAAATTGACCCTGCTAACTATATTATCTCCCAACTCCTTGTCTTTATCCAGACTGTCTCCCATGCCTGGAAGTCATTCCCACCTTCTCTTCCAATAAGAATTTGTTACTTCCTTCAAGGTCCAGTACGTGTGCTCTCTCCTACTTGAAATTTTTTGGGGGTCCCAGATTATGAGATTATGAGAAGACAGCTTTCTCTGTCCTCTAATTACATTCCACTTCCTTTTTTATGAATTTATTGTATCCCTCATGGAGAATTCCTCCTTATGTTCATGGAGAACATAAGCTTCTAGAGGACAGAAACTATTTTCTTTTATGGAGAGATCGTTTTATTCTAAGTTTCTCTGTTGTCACAGTGCCTGGCATACAGTAGGTGCCAAAGAAGTTCTCATTAATAGAGAGATTAATTTTTACCTTTATATATATATATATAGTGTAATTCATTACACATAGTAAATATTGAATTTCTTCTGCTGCTACCAATGTTTTGACAGAACAATCAATTAATGCCTACTATCCTTGTTAATGGAGCTATCACTCCCAGCCCTTAACTCACCATTCATGAGCTAAGACTCTAAATCTACATGAGTCCTGATTTAAAGATACATTTTGAAGCCTTTGTGTCTCCCTCCACAACCCAATCAGCTGGAATTCAAACCCCCAAGCCAGCACTTTTACCTGTGAGAATGATGCAATCATGTTCTTCAAATCCAATTGCAGGATGTTGCCAAGAAATGGAAGAGGAGTAGGACCTGGTGGGAGCTTTCCCTTTTTGAGTCCCTGGCTCCATTGAGACAAGAAGATTAGCAAAAGAACACAACCCAGGAGGACAGAAGTGGTGAGTCCCCAAGGATCCATTGCTCTGAGAGATGGTCCTATACCTCTCAGAGGTTCCAGCTCAAGTATTAGATTTTTATAATCATTGATAGAAAACAAGGGGTGGCAATGCCCAGCCAATAACTGGATAGTTTTGCAGGCAGATACGGTTAGTTTTCCATTAACCAAGCCAGCAAGAGGTGATTAAGGAAATATCTACATGTCTGTTGCTTTGGAATCAGTTCCTAATCTGAACCTGGTCCTAAATCTCACAGGGACAGTTGGGACAGGGAAGCATTTTGTGTCATCTTTTGGAGGTTCATGGGCTATGGGGCTTTGTTCAGCTAAGGAAAGAGTAAATATCCAAATTCAGTCTGAGAGGAGGTGGTTCAGGAATCCAGAATCTACAATTCTGCACACGATCTCACAGTAGAGGTCAGGTGATATCTTCTTATCTCCTAAACTACACTGGGCTTAATTGTCATGCTTGTTCTTTCTACACATGGAAGAACATTCTGTTTGAGAAAGAAAGGGGCAACCAAATAAGTATTGACCTGCCCTGTCTCCTTTCTATTCTCTTTAAGCAGTGACTCTGTAGCCTTAGTGGTCCTGGCCAATATTTATTCCTTTCTTATTCTTCATCAAACCTTTGGTGTCCCCAACATTTTTTCATCCCTCAATGTCTTCGGAGCTGACATTAGTCTTTCTGACCCTGATCTTTCAGATTAATGTCTTTTCTGATATCAGTCCTTAATAAGACTTTCCCTCTGTCCATCCATGATACATGCTCTTATCTACTAATGACACGTCATGCAGAGCATGAACCCATCTCTCTCAGAACCTCAGATCTCAGGTTGATTGTGACTATTACTTTTATTCTTTCTAGTCCTCTCATTTGAATTGAAATGGAGCTTATTTTTCTGTTGATAAGGACCTCTGCTTTCATCTCATGTGCAAGACTCAGAGCATCACATCAGAATGTATGTCTTGTTCTATGTTTGAATTGAATTTAAAGATAAATTTTCAAAGATAGCTGAGTGTGTCATCAGTGGTCAGTGGACAGAGAGGTAGGATCTCAGCTAATCACTATTCAGTTATTGGCCCCTGTCTTCTATTCACAGAAAGACTGTTGCCTAGAAAGTTTGTCCACATGTGCTATTTTACAAAAGCTTTTTGCTTTTTTTGAACAAAGGAGATTGACATGTTCAGAAAGAAAATAAAAACATAAAGAAATAAGATTCTTTCCCAAAGGTTTGCTCGAGCTAACTAAACCATTCTCAAGGGAACTTGCTATTACATTCTAGATGTGACTATTTTCTCCTTGGACATGTCATAAATACTACATCATGGTCTGATTTTTTGTTTCATTGCCAGACCTTAAAAAGTGACAAAGAAAATGTTACTAGTGCAGATTCAACTTAACAGGGTAACATATATATATTTCCCCCACCTAGGAAGCTGGTTGTTAACCAATAGATGTCTTGCATCCTGCCTCATTGGATGAATACTTAAAATATAACTGTCTATGCTTCAAAAATGTGATTAGCTTGCCATTTCCATTGTTAGAGTCAGTTCCTTCATTGATATAATCACAGAACCCTTGATGTGTGCAATAATAATATTCATAATAATAAAGTTTGACATTTTCTATTGTCCAGGCTTTTTGCTCAAAAAAACTTCATGAGTTCTCTCATTTAATGCTCACAGCCACCCATCCAAGTAGGTACTATTATTATCTCAATTTAACAGTTATTGAAACTGAACCAAATGGTGGTTAAGTAATTAGAGAATAATAGCAGAAATGTCATCCTGGCTCTCCTCCTGTTACATTTGTGACCTTGGTGAGGTTCCTTCCTATCCCTAGATCTCATTTTCCTTCCCTGATTACTGACACTGTTGAACTAAAAGATCTTGTTCTCAAATGGTGAAACTCTGTGTCCTGTAATTCTCTCCACCCCCTAATAAATCGTCCCCACCCATTTCAATGACCTGGAGATCTGAGCAGAGATCTGAAGGTATTTATACAAGGCCACACCCCCATGAATAGCAGGCAGAGCTGCAATCCTGCCTGAACTCAATTGACTCACTCAAACTGAAATGAACTTCTTTCTTTGTTTATAGAACACACTGACCCTGGTGACATGGCTTTTGAAGTTGCCATGAATTTCTGGGCAAGTTTGAATTTCTTTATGACTTATCTGTGTATCTAATCCAACACAGTTATTATTTAATTCCTTCTAATTGGTTTCACACGATGGAAGATGCATGATGCAAGGACAGAAAAAGCATAAGGTGGATTCTGGAGGGAGCTTTGAATGAACCTTCTGATCATCATTATCACTGTTGTCAGAGTGACACAAATTGATAAATAGTTTGTAGCACTGCCATCCCAGAATGCTTCTTTTTGCCTATGTCATTTTCCACATTTATAAAATGCTAACAATAGCATCTGTGTTGGGGAGAGGAGATGCTATTTGTAAAGCACATCAAAGCTTTATATAACTATCATTATAAATTTTATATTATTCATTCCTCAATATCTCACTGGAATGATTTATATGAACTGATTTGAAATGAAATAACAAGAAATGTGTGACACAATATGTGACACAATAATGGCAATATTCTACATGATCACTTGTAATTGCCTTAACTTTTCTCAGCAATATAATGATCCAACACAATTCTAAAAAACTCGTGATGAAAACTATCATCCCCTTCCAGAGAAAAAATTGATGGTCTACAAATGCAGACCAAAGCATATTTTTAAAACTTTCTTTTTCTTGTTTGGGTTTTTTTGTTGTTTTTTTGGTCTACACTTTCAATCATCACAACACTAAAATGAAAAAGTGCTTTATATAATTGCACAGGTATAACTTGTATCAAATTTTTTTCTATCACTAGGTTGGGGAGGAAAAATTCAGGTTTTAAATTGATTTGATATAAATATCATTTAAAATGATTGGAAAAAATAAAATATCATTCAAAAATATTTAAATTTTGACATCTGGCCCTCTTCTTATAGTTTTATCTTATGTTTCTTGGGATACAAAAAGACTAATTGATTTATCAGGGTCTCATGGAAAATATGCATTAAAAGGATGCATAAAACTTGAAACCAAATTTTTCCTGACTTCACTATATTGTGCTGCTTCCTGAGGTGCTTCTCTTATCTGTCTGACCCCTCCTGAGTTTCCTTTCTTGGATCTTCATGTGGTAGAGAAGCTTTATATGAATTTTAAAAAGATGTGTTATACACATTTTGTTTAAGTCACCAAACCCCTCAATATCTGGGTTTCTGCATTTAAACAAGATGAGTAATAATTATGTAGCTCACCTAATTTAGTCTCAAGAGGATTAAGGAAAATGAAGTCTGTAAAGATCTTGGTAAACCATAAAGTATTAAAGAGAATCAGAGGATCATAGATCTAGAGCTGGATGGAAGCATGAAAATATTGAATCTACTGGCTTCATTTGAATTATGAGGATATGAGGATTTGGGCAAGTGACTTGACCAAGTTTACCTAAGTAATAATAAGCAAAGCTGGGATTTGAAACCAGATGCCCTGATTCCAAATCTAAGTATCTTCCCAGGATACCAACCCCACCTTATTATGTTCACTGCTGGTTTCATTGGAGCCTTATAATCTTCAAAGGGGATGCAGAATCCAAATAGCATTTTACACTATAAAGTACTATAATTACAACTTTATATGAATTTAAAATCTATATAAAGATCTCATGTCGATGTAGCTCTTCTTATTATTGCCTCCAAACTGGCCCCCAGCATAGAAATTGAAGTAGAATTCTTTCTTCTTCAATACACCCTGTAAAGTTTGATTGTGTAATGCAGCCAGTGCCATTTTATCCCCAAACCAGATTAACCCCTGGAGCACCTCATCAATGAAATGGAATCCTTCTGGCTACTTATGAACTTATGTCTCCCTGATAATAATGACCAAAAAGTTCATTGAAAGTGAATTCTCTCTCTCCAGAATTCATGTGAATTTCTTGTCCATGCACAAAGCATCTTCCATCTTCCATCCGTGTGTGAGAAACTAGTTACCAAGAATTGAATAGTAACAGTGCTGAATTAAGTATGTAGAGAAATTTTAAAGAAATTTGAATCTGCTCAAAAGTCCATGTCAAGTTCAACAGAGTCCATGAGATTTCACCAGGATCCATGTCTACTATAAACACAGAAAAAAAAAGTTCATTGTTTGATGTGAGTCCATAGTTCGGGCAGAGATCGTCAGGGTGAACTGGTAAATATTTAAGAGCCAACTTCCCCCAAAAAATATATCTCTCACATTTATAAGTGGAACCTGCACTCTTAACATTTTCTTCATCACATTTAAAACAATAAATCAAGCTATGATTTGTGGCATTTGTCAGAAGTCCAAGGTGTAAACGGTCACATTTAGAATGTAACGACCATATCTCTTGAGATGGATTGAGTTGGCTCTAGCATACTTTTGGGCAGGAATCTCATTTCTTTATTTTCTTTCTAAACTTCTCAAAATCTCTTTTGTCCCAACAGAGCAAGAGATTATCATAGAAAAGCACCTTTGGACACACTTTCTGTAAAAGGACAAGATGGTGATAAGCGAATTCTAATTAGTTGCATAGAATCATTCTTAAATTGATTTGTGCTGACCATTGAGGACACATTATGTTCATTTGGAATCTTAGAGCTCTATAGTCAAGGCAAAGATAGGGCAAAGCATAAATTCTAATGAGATGCTCCTGACAAGAAAGCAAGTATAAACAAAGAAATGTGTTCCATATCAGTGTGAGTATGAAGACCAGAAAGAATTACAGTAGCTATGATCACAGCTTTGCTCTAAGGATTCTGGTTATTCTTTAAGCTAGAATGGGGCAGGTAATCCATGGAGGTCTGTAAGAGAGATGGATTATTTTTGCTCTACTTGAAATGTCCTTAGTATATGAGGGCATCAAGCATGGTCAGAAATTGAGTATAATCAAATATTGATATTAGCCTAGAAAAGGCACTAATATGAAAGTTCAGAGTAAGGAAGTGTAAACTCATAAAACATTCAGGGATGTAAAACTGATGAGAACACCAAAGTTCTGCACCAGAAGAATTCGAAAGGGATAGATATTGGGGAGGGCAGTTAAAACCAGTAGACCACTACTTAAGGAGACAGAAAGAACACAGGGCATGTCAGTGTCTATTTTATTGCCCCATTCTATCTCAAGAATGCTCTTCAAGGTGGAAAAAGAACAAGGAGAGCTAAGAAATCCATTAAACCATGTAACTTAGGAGATAAGAAGATGGTAGTGAACTTCTTTTCCTGATATTCTTGTCTCTTTGAAACCAAGTATTCAAAAGCAAGAAACTCCCACCAGGTGCAACTGCTATTCCTTTTCTTGACAACATTTTGTAATTGGATTGGAAGAAGATGACTGCATTCTTCTCACAAGTAAAGAGGCTGTATTTGGGGTTTGGATCCTAGCTGTGGGGTTATAAGGAGAGACACAAGGGTTTCAAACTCAATCAGAACTCAAAGTGATTTAGAGTACTAAGTCATGGATGGGATTTAAGGGCTCTATGAGGGATATCTTCATTAGCAATGACGTCAGGAGCACCTTGATTGTTTTGTCAAATTTTTAGTAGCAGCAGAAGAAATTCAACAATAAGACTAAATAGGAACTATGTGTAATACATCATACTCAGCTCTGGGGATCTAAAAAGAAAAATGGATCATTCAATTAATGAAACCTATTTTAATAGCTACTATGTGCCAGCCATTGTTCCAGGCATGAGAGAAACCTCCAGGGAATAAAACATTTTTTCCTTGAAAGGTAATATTTCCTTTCCTCCAGGAGCTTATGTTCTATCAGAGGGATACAATCATAGGCACTCAAGTGGAAAGTAATTAAAGGAGAGAGAAAGCACTTGTAATTATTGGACTCCAAACAAGTTACAAGGAGGCGAGAAACCTGAGCTAGATATCTTTACACTAGATAGGTACCAATGAATCATGATCTACTTGAGAAAAAACACTCTTTTATAATGCTAGGAATTCCCAAAAAGAAACCTAAAAGGAATAAAATAGTACTTGCTGGCCAACAACTTATGCTTTTTATGCTTTCATTTCCTGCACATTCTCTTATGAACACATAGGTATACACATGTAAACATGCATATGGTATATTAAGAAGAAGTTGTGGGGATAAATTCCAACTTTCTGAAGTTTCACATTGAATTTCATCCTATTTATTGATATTCCTTTCACAGCTGGCTAAAAATTATGGCCCCATCTCTACTCTTTAAATGGGAACTCAGCAGGCTGTGGTGCTCTATCGGTATTACAGCCTCAAGGAAGCTCTAGTTGATCAAGGAGATGTTTTTATACAGAGAAGAGATGGACCGATAGTTGAAGATTTAGTGGTTTGGGGCAAATATGGATTGTCTTCTGGTACCTGGAATGCCTCCGCCTCCCCATCAGTGGGTGACACTTCAATATTTTGCCAATTTAAAATTTCTCTGAAGTCTTTCATGCACCATGAGTCTTCTCCATTTAGAAGATATGTCACATTCACTCTTCATACAGTTTTCCTCATCTGGTTAGTCTGCATCAGTTCAAATTTTGCTCAGCTTTGCCATTCCATAATTCAATTTGACACATTATTTTTAAGTTGTTTGGAGGGGCACATTGAAGTGTTCATTGGGGAATGCTGCCTCTACTCCACGTCACCATTGTAATCTCTCTCATACACATCCCTTTCTCTCCTCTGACATTCCCATCATGCAGAGGCAGCCCTTCAGCACTTCTTACCTGGAAAATTGCGTGTAGATTGCTATAGGGTCTGCCTGCCTTAACTCTCTCCCCTCTTCAATCCATCTTTCACTCAATGGGAGAGATTTTCCTAAAATAATTCCCCTAAAATGTTGGTCTGATCAGCTTTCTCTCTCTCTCTCTCTCTCTCCTCTCTCTCTCTCTCTCTCTCTCTCTTTCTGTGTGTCTCTCTACTCCCTCCCCTCTCTCTCACACACATACACACAAACACACTTATACAATTAAATGAATTTCAGTGGCTTCCTATGATCTCCATGATTAAATACAGCCTAATATCCTTGCCATTCAAAGCCCATCAAAATCCAATTTCTCTTGACTTTGCAGTCTTCTTGTACCATACTCCCTAAACACATATTCTTTGATCCAGTGACACTGGTTTTCTGGATATTCAACAAAGATGAAACAATCTCAGCTCCAGGCAACTTTTCTGGCTATACCACAATGTTCTCCTTTCTCATTTCCATCTCTTGTCTTTTTTCTTCCTTGAGGTCCTAGCTAAAATCCTATCTGCTACAGAAAGCTTTTCCAAATTTCTCTTATCTCTAGGGATTTCCCCAGGACAATTTTTCCTTTTTATACTAAAGATAGGCTGAGTGTGTGTTTGTGTATGTGTGGGTTTGTAAGTTCTTTCAGGGTAGACAGGAATTGTTTTTTATTTACTTATGTATCATCAGCACTTAGCAGAGTATCTGGCACATACTGGGTGCTTAATAAATGTTTATTGATTGAATGACTGGGCATAGACAGGGGAATGAAAAATGAGAAGATTGGGAAATAGAGGAAATAGAGGAAAAGGTGAGGAAATGATGGATCTTAAAAGTCAAAGAGAAAATTTTTATCTTTGAATTGGAGTTCTTTATACACATGATCAGACATGGAATTTAGGAAATCTATTTGTCAGTGGGACTTGGCAACATGGATTGAAGTGGGGAGAAGGTAAGTCAGGGTGACCAATTAGAAAGCTATTGTATGATGACAGACATGAACTAGCAAAAGCCTGAAGCAGAATGGTAGCTGGGTGAGTAGAGAGAAGATGTGTATAAAAATGTCACAAAATTGAAACAATTGGCTATTGGAGATTAGTAGGAGAGAAGAGTGAGGATGATACTGGGATTGCAACTCTGCGTATCTAAAAAGATGGTGCTGATCTCGACATTAATAGGGAAGTTCAGGATGGAAGGTTTGGGGAGAAAAATGTGTCACTTATGGACATGTTAAATTTGAAATGTCTATAGGACATCCAGATTGAAATATATTCAGTAAGTAGTTGTTATGGTGAAACTGTCCTCAACCAAATCCACAGACACCCTGAATTTTATGCATGGGTCTTCTTCCTTGGTCCTTGAGCCATGGAAGTATATAGAGAAAAAAGAAGAAGGCTTGTAACAGAATTTTGGGGGAGACCCATGGTTGGTAGGGATAACCTGGATGAAGATCCAGCAAAGGAAACTGAAAAGGAGCCAGGCAGCATAATGTACTGGAATCACAGCTGGCCTAGGACATGAGAGACCCCTCTATGTGACACTGGGGAAGTCACTTAACTTATTAGCAGCCCAAATAATATGGTCTGAAACTAAGAAACAGAATAATTGTCAATGTTTAGGAATATTTTAATCACTTTTTATTATTCTCCACATTATAAAAAGAGCTAATATTTCATTTTCATGTGAATTTCAATATTTAGATTATTGATCTTTTGGAACTTAAAGTGTTTGATGCAAATTCTGGGTAACTTACACGGGGGAGGAGAGGATCTTACCCTCCTGTTTTCTCAGCAATTTTGTGCTGAACTTAAGAGGAGTCTTAAAAAGAGGAAAGAGGACTGGTGAATTGAACATTAGGCAAGTTACATGTTCTAAAATATCTTCACTTTCCCAACAGTCACTTGTTTTATCCTGGCCATTACTTGGGAACGATCACAGCTCTAGAGAAAGATTGCTTCCTGGGAGTATTGGGAAAGGTGACCCCACAGAATGACTTACAAGTGGTAACAGTCTCAGTTTTTAGAATGACTGTAGCTTCTTGATGAGATAGTCATGAATAGAGTAGCAATGTTGTAGCTAACGTGAGCCAGAGAGGGCTTTATTTCAAGACTCCAACTTAGAGAGAGTGAGAACATTTGTATTCTTTCAGCAAATGGAAGTAATGGATCTTAGACATTAGTTCTCAAAAGCAAATGACTAATTGGGCAGCTAGGAGCTGCCATCTGTCTCTTGACAAAATGACTCCAGCACATTGGAGCTCCTTTGAGGTTTGATCTCTATCTCTTGCCTACTCCAGTGATGTCTTTTGCAGTTCCCAAGGACTCTGTCTTCTCATTAAAAATGCAATTTCCTGGTCAATTCAAAGTGTCTTTGAAGACACTTGACGCTTCTGTCTCATATCAAATTATGAATGATAGTTCTGAGTATTTCTATGACATAACTAACACAGCTAAAGTAGTATTTTCATGGCTACTGCTCCCACACATCTCCCACCCTTGCTGATCATGAAATTCTAAATTTGTACCTAGAGCAGAGACTTCTGTTTCAAGTGATCTTCACCACAATGGGAAGGCAGGGATGAGGAGGAAGAGATCTAGAAGAGAGGTAGAGAGCCAAGAAAATCCAGAGAGAACTACCGAGTCAGAAGGAGAATATAGCCAATAATATGATATATTTCATGGAAGCCAAAAGATAACGACATTAAAGGCACAGAAAGTTTTACTAAAAGACACTTTAATGTCTGTGAGAACAGTTATTTTTGAGGAAAGAAAATTAAATCATCTCAACTTTTTCAGTGAAATACTGAGTTCAGTTTTTTGGTAAAAAGACTGGGGATTATGTGAGAGATGTAAGTAGAAAAAAGACATCTTGGAATAGATGCTGAAGAGAGGGAGGCTGGCAGTAAGAGAAGGATGCTGTGCTCAGTAGTAAGAATGTAGAAACAGAGAAGTCAAGTGTCTCCATAGGGCAAGGGAACAAGGAAGGTTGGCAAGGAGGTCAATTTAAGATGGAGCAGCTTCTCTCTTAGATCAAGAGGCTGAAAGAAAGAAAGTGAAAAGAGATGGAGTGAGGATCTGGGAAAACATGGAGGTATGAAATCAAGAGAAAAGTGTGGATGCAGAAGGTGTGAGCCATAGGAAGAGATGACAATGTGTTATAGTGGATAGAATACTGAACTCAGAGTCTCAGAAATATGTCTGCATTCTGCTTAGCATGTGGTAAAGCTGTGTGGCCACAGGAAAGTCACATGATGCCCAAGAAGATTAGGTAAGTATCACAGATTTTGTAACTGAATTATGTTTAGCTGCATTCTGGCCAGCTCTGCAACTTCATGAATACAATCATAGTTCCTTGGCAGATTGAGGTATCATGTTGAGTTATAGAAGGAAGATGATCTCAGATGATTGGGCCCTAAACTGTAGAAGATTCTGCAAAACTAGAAATTTATGGATCCAGCAGTGGACAGTGACTTAGTCACCTAGTGACCATGCTAGCCATAAAAATCTATCACCATTGTGTTCTCCTTTGAATATCACCTTTGAAAATGGTCCACTAAGCACAGATAATTGTGCTGATTATCTCCACTGACCATGGATGGGGAGTCAGTAGGGAACGATGGAGCTCATGTGAAGTGACTTGTCCAAAGTCACCCAAGTTGATAACATTAGATGCAGGAAAGGACCCAAGTCCTCTGCCCCCAAAGCTAGGTCTCTTTTCATATTACCATGATGCTTCTGAAGTCATGATCCTCAATGTGTGCAAGTGCAGGGACACATTTTCACATCACAGAGTTATTAGCAACACAACCAGGTTTATTGTACCCCAAATTCACAAAAATGTTGTATGATATAGAATAAGATTATCCTTGAGGTTATTTGAAAAGAACAAACTAATATGGGTTTTGGAAGGAAATTTTATTGATCTTCCTTAGAAACCTAACATTGGAATTGAGGATATGAATTAGAGCATGGTTGCAGGCATTAATGAGAAGGTTGCACATGAATGTCTGTAAAGCAACTCCTAATATGCAATGACATACAAGGTATTCTACTAGTTCTCTTATTTTTGGAAATTAAGATCCATTTTAAACAATAGATGGGAATTTTTCTTTCCTTCAAGGAGATTCCAGCAAATAATATGAGAATGTTGAATCCAGAAGGAAATGCCAACTGGCTAATTTTCCAAATCAATTTTGTCTTCTTTTTTGTTTTTAGCGAGGAAGAAAGCATAGCTCATAAAATGGTGGAATGTTGGTGAACCCCACCTCCTTGGTCTTGATGCTAATTTCATTTGGATCTCGAACTGATTTGAGGGTGAAGTTCTGTAGAATTGTGGTAAAAAGCAAAAACAACTCCATTCTTGCCAGGCCCTCTCCAACACAAGACCTTTTTCCTGAAAAGAAATAAAATTACACATAGAAAACTTCACATGATATCATAGTGTCAGCCAAAGTGAAACAGACTCATTGGACCTAGACATTTGTGGGGGGAAAGTAAAAGAGAAGGATGTAGATGGGCAGAAATGGTGAAATCTATTATTGTGACATATAGTTCAATCATTAACTTTCACTAGGGGCCAAAAATAATTCCCCCTTCACACCCTTCTTCCCACAGTGAGCCCTTGTGAAGAAGATCATGCAATGGAATCAAAGACCCATAAAGCAGGGGATAGGTGAGCAGCCAAGAGGCTCAGCTCATCTTGAGAGAACTGGCAGAAGAAGCCAGGGCATAGGAAAACTAGAAAACAAAGTGTGTCACATGCCATAGTGGGCTGTCTTCAGACGGATCACTGGGAGGAAGCTCAGTGAGAGGAGGGTTAGAGAGGGAACAGGATTCTCCCATTAGAGTGAGAGGTGCAGGTAGAAAGGGTTTCTTTTTACCAATGGAAAAAGGCATGAAGTAGTCACTTTTTTTGAATTTCCCATTCTTATCCAGGAAGTGTTGGGGATCAAACTGTTGAGGGTTGAGAAACTTTTGGCTGTCAAACAAGATTGGAAAGAGAAGCGGGAAGATTGTTGTGCCCTAAAGGGAAGAAATTTGAGTCAATTATAATCATGAATACCCTCACTATGTCAATTCCAAGGACCTTCAGTGGCTCCCCCCATCTAGTACAAAGTCCACACTCCTGTTGTATGGTGGCAATTGCGATATCTAGCTACTGAGAACTTGCACAGATTCTAGTCTATCTTTTCACATCAATATCTGCAATATTGTTCCCATCACACTTTCCTTGGAGTTCTAGTCTAAAATGGTCCAACTGCTATTTCCACACAATGCTCCCTCTCTGCTCTTCATGCCTTTATAGTAGTTATGGCCCATGCTTAGAAGGCACACCTTGCTCATTTCACCCTTTGAGAATCCCTAGTTTTCCTCACAGATTGACTTTGGGATCCACCAAGGAATCTTTGACTAAGACTAAAGCTCTTTATGCTCCCTGTCCCCTCAGTTCCATGAACTATGTGTTCACCTAATGCCTGAGCAACTCTGGGCAAAATGAGAGAAATGTCCGTGTCCCTGGCAATGATGAAAGAAAGTAGGAACAGACCAGACTTTCTGCCGAGGGAGTTTCTTCAACAGAAAGTCACTCTGTCAATCAAGTCACAACTTGGATGTGAAGAAGAGAATTGACCCTTTGACTAGAACTTTCTGTGCTAAATTGTGCTTTCTCCAAGAGAAGTCAAGGTCCTCAATAATCAAACAACCTTCAATTCTTGTTTGGTGTCAGCAGAATGTGGCCCAGCAATCCTCACACAGGAGATTTTTTCTGAAGACTTGAGGATTTGAACTGAACAATGCACTCAGGGGGTATATTAAATGTGAAAGGAGCTGGAATGCTTCCTTCTTTCTTTGAGGGAGAATAATTCTGCTGATTCAATGCTAGGAAAGCTTACTCGAATTCAAATTCACTCAATCAATGTTTTTAGCAACCCTGAAAAGCAGTATTTATATCTAGGATTTAATCTTTACTTCAATATTTTAAATGACCCTAGGCAATTCATCTGACTTGAAACTCAGTGTGCCCACCTGCACAATGGGACAGATAATAATATTTCCCCAATCCACTTCACTTTCTAATAAGAAGAAATGAAAAAAATGAAAATTATTTTGAGCAATCTTTCCATTATTTTCCCTGTACATTTGCTTTCTGTGCTGTTGCTGTGGTGATTGGGAAGCAGGAAGAAACAAGATAACAAATACCTTTTTCTCATTATTCATTCAGCACTGCATCTAAGTTAGCTATATGTAACAGAAGATTTCCTATGAGATCAAGACAATGGGATTTGATTTTCTCATGTCTAGAATGAGATCACTAAATCAGATTATATTTGAGATGTCTTCCAACACTAGATCCCCTTCCCCAACGATTACTGACCTTGGGGAGGAAATATTGTTGCAACTGGATGTCCCGAGTCATTGCATGGGACAGGTTGAGAGGTATGATGTTAGCAAATCTTTGCACTTCGTGTACCACAGCATCCATATAGGGCATATCTTGTCTGTCCTTTATGGAAGGAGCTCGATTATGTCCAATCACACGGTCAATTTCCTCATGAATTTTTGCTGCAGGAATAAAAACAGGGATAATCACCAGAATCCTGGGTCTTCTCGGAATGCCCAACAGAGCTTGTGTGGAGTATCTGCCTGATGATATGATCTGCAATGATTCTCAGAGGGGCTCAGGGTCCTGTTTCTCCTCAGGCTTTAGCAGCAGCAATGGGATAACTCTCTGTGGCTCAGTGGATAGGAATCAGGAAGAACTATGTTTGTATTCCTCTTTATACCATGATCTGTGTCAATTCAGCCACATCATTAAGCCTTTCTAGCCTGATTTTCCTCAGGTGAAAAATGAGGATCACAAACTATGTGTCTTCCAAGATTCCCTATACTTCAAAACCTGTTATTTTATGATTTATATAATGCATATAATAGCTGCCCCTCCCTTAGAGGACATCAGCTGAAATAATATGTCAACTCATTCACAAACCTTACATCCTTTCTATACAATGCCATTTAGTATTCTCAAAGAAAGTAGATATCTTCATTTGAATTTGATAGTGCTAGAGATGAAATTATCATCTTGATTTGAACCCTTCACCATATATATATGTTTCAGTCCCTGACTCAACATCTAAGCTTCTGGGACACCACTTTCAGCATTTGAAATGCCTCATTTTTACCTATGGCCATCCATGCTGGTTGTACCATTATCTTTGTATAATAGAGATATTCTATTATGTCTATTATAACATAGTATATGTAATATATATTATAATATAATAGAGACTCTATCTGATTGTTATATAGTTATCTATCTCCAGATATAGATAAGCGCATAGTTTTTGGGCAAGGTATATATGGGGTTAAGTGACTTACCTAGGGCCATACAGCCACTAAATGTTGATTATTAGAGGCTGGATTTGAATTCATTTTCTCTAGACTCCAGGCCAGTATCCTATTAATTGCACCATCTAATTTTTCACTAATCCTATTTCTAATGGAATGAACAAAGATTCATCAAGATTATGCTTGAGAACCTCCTGTGAAGGAGAACTCATTACCTCCAGGGCAGCTATATAGCTAAATGGGCTTTGGGAGAACTTTCATAGTTTGCAAGTCTTTCCCTAAATGAAGTTTCCATTTGTCAGTTTGTAACTTCTCTCCCTGGTACCTAGTTCTGCTCCCACAAAACCAGCACTGGTAGGATATGTCTTTTCAGAAAAAGGGGGTTTTCATTGGACTTTTTTTGGTCATAAGCATAAAGTGCACAGTAGGAACTTTATACATATTAGTTAAAATGAATTGATATGTAGTTAAGACAACTCACAGCTCTGTAACCATGTGGGGTCTGTTATCACCAAGCTTCACAAATGGGTTGAGTTGGAGGGATCTGTTGAATTTATGAAGCTTCTTCAGTTCTGCCATGTCTAGTGTCTGAGGGTTTTCTGCTTTACAGTCAACAAATACAACTACAAGATGCCATAGAGAACTATATGGGGTCTCTCTTTTATTAGCCAACTCTGTCAAGCACAGCGTATCAGTTCAGAGAGATATAGTCATTCTAGGATCTGAGTTCTTTTCTTAACCCAGCTTTTTCACTTAAAGACCTCACTGGAGTGTAGCATGATTAAGGAGCAATTTCCTAAATTTTCATGTCTATGAGCTAAGCAATAACATGGCCATGTACATTTGTCAAATAATCATAAAAGAGTTTTTGATCTCAGGTTTTCCCAGATATTAATTCCAAAGATCTACTTTTGGTACAAATGAAACACTGGGAAAGAAGGCATTGAGATAGATTTTGCCCCACACAAGTGTATTATCTTTCTACTAATTAGTAACTAGCTAGTGTTTCCTTTATGCATATTACATGTGTTTTTACCCCTTTTAAACAACAAAATAATCAAAAGGGCAGAGACTATTTCATTTGTATGTTTGCATCAGCATCACCAGAATAATGCCCGGCATGTAATAGGTACCTAATCAATGCTTTTTGATTGATTTATTGAAATTCCAATTAAATACTCACCAAAGTCCCAAAAGTTTTGAAAGAAGATTTCTCTGGAAAGATTTTGAAGAAAGAAGGGCATTTGAAGCAGATGGAAATGTTTGACTAACAGCCTCGTGGTGGGAAATTTTAAAGGTCATCAAAGAAACTGCTAGTGTCATTTGACTCATTGATAAGAGTGTGGAAAGTAGGCAGGGAAGAGGAAAATACACCCATACATATGTAAATATAAATGTTTTCATATGATGATAATGCATGAGAAATGACTCAGAAATATTGAACTAAGGAATTATGGTAGAATGAGAAGAGCCAGAAATGTGTCCTTTGTGAGGTATAAAACTGTGCATATCCTTTGATCCAGCAATGTCACTATTGGATCTGTATCCTAAAGAGATCATAAAAAAGGGAAAAGGACCTACTGCATTTGTAAAAATGTTTTCAGACAAGGAACTGAAAAGTGAATGGATGTCCATCAATTGAATAAGTTACAGTATATGCATGTAATTGAATATTATTGTTTTATAAGAAATGATGAGCAGGCTGAATTCAGAAAAGCCTGAAAAGACTTGAATGAACTGATGCTGAGTGAAGTGAGTAGAGCCAAGGGAACATTGTTCACCACAACAAGAAGATTATGTGATAATCTATTGTGATGAACTTGGCTCTTTTCTACAATACAGTAATTCAGGCGATTCCAATAGATTTGAGATGATAAATGCCAATTACATCTAGAGGAAAAAGTATGGATATTGAATATGGATTGAAGCATAGTTACATGTTCTGATTTTTGGTCTAATGTTTTTTGCACAACATGATAAATATGGAAGTATGTCTAAAAGGATAGTACATTTTAATTTATATCAGAATATTTACTGTCTTGGGAAGATAAGGGAAAGCGGTAGAGAAATTTGGAATGTAAAGTCTTATAAAAATGAATGTGGAAAACTTTCTTTACATGTATTTGAAAAAATAAAATACTATTAAATTTGTTTAAATGAAAAAAATTGTGGTTTTGTATAATGGCTTCCTTGATATGTCAGGCATTACCATTGCATGGGTGGATTTGAGAGCAAAGACACATGAAAAACAAAAATTGGGGACAGAGGAAAAGTCAGAAGACTTGAGTTAAAACAGGGACTGGAGGAGGTGAATGCTATGTAATATGAATATTTTTGAGTCAGGGCAAAGGATCAAAGTACCCTAAATATTTAAGTCTTGTGGCTACAAGATCTTCAGGTAAGAAAGGACTTCAAATTGACTCTAGGATAAGGAAGCCCAACTGACCAAACAGAAGAAAATCTATGTGTTATAACTACCTAGTGCCTTTTTAAGGTTACCTGTAAATCCAGATTATCTTTATCTAAAAGGACAGTTGCTGAAGAAATGACTCCAACATTCTTTATTTAAATCGTGTTTTATTTTTCCAAATACCTGCAAAAATAGTTATCAACAATCACCTTTGCAAAATCTTATTCTCCAAATTTTTCTTCCTCTCCCCCTTCCCCAAGACATCAAGCAATCTGATATAGGTTAAATATCTGCAATTCTTTTGCACATATTTCCATATTTGTCATGCTGTGCAGGAAAAATCAGATCAAAGGAGAAAAAACCATAAGAAAGAAAAAAACAGCAAATAAACAACAACAAAAAGATGAAAATACTTTGCTTTGATCCACTTTCAATCTCCATAGTTCTCTCTCTAGAGGTGGATGACATTTATCATTCCAAGTCTATTGGAATCACCTTGAATCACATCATTGTTGAAAAGCTAAGCCCATCACAGTCAATTTTCATAGAATCTTATTGTTACTATGTACAATGTTCTCTTGGTTCTGCTCACTTTACTCAGCATCAGTTCATGTACGCATTTTCAGGCTTTTCTGACTGTAACATTCTTGATACCCTCTCTAGTACCTAGGGATACCTAAAGTGTCTTCATTCACAGGTTTAAAGATCAATAAAGGGTTTCCTAAGACGCATGATCAAAAGGTTAGTCCACAAGTCTAGAATCCCATATTATAGTAAATTCATGTAGTTACAGAAGAAGATGATAGAAAGAAGGGATTTCCCATATGACTATGACATGCTACATCTGGAACATGATGGGATAAGATGGCAATATCTCTTAAAAAACAAATCCTTTTATCTACAAAAACTAAATTAACCTTTAGCCCTGAAAATGTTAGACTGGTTGATCCTACCAAAAAAAAAAAAAAAAAAAAAAAAAAAAACCAGAAAAACTGTTAAGATGGTGTGGGAAATGCTGAATAGTTGGGTTTCCACAGTGTTGCAAACTTCGAGGAAGTGATTATGCTTGTGGCATAGTGGGTACCACTGACCAAGAGATTTTCAAAATATGAGAGATTAAGAAAGGTTAAGATTCTACAGAACAATTAAGTGATCAATAGAAGCCTTGAACAAACAAGGAACTGAGGCTCTAGGTGGATTCACACAGGTGGAGTCAGCCAATTCTCAGTTTTGAGAAAACCACAAACTTAAGATAATAGCTGATCCAGCCCAAAATAGTTGGGATCAATGACCTGACTTGACCAGATCACTATTGCCCCTGCTTAATAGGCTAACTGAATATTAAACAACACACCCCACAGGAGAAGCTTTCCACCATTTTTGAACATGGAATGTATGATGAGAGAGGGAAAACATGTCTATACATATTTAGGGGAAACATGTAGTGAGCCTATCAGAAAGATTTTAACCTGGAAGAAATGAACCAATCTGTTCTCGGAAGAATCTTAACGTTTCTGTTCAGAAGCAGACCCCACTCCTTTTTGGGAAAAGGGAGCTCCAAGTCAGAAGTGGGAGAAGCTTTATATTTGCTAGTTTGGCACAGTCCCCCCCTTCCAAGTTCCTAACTATATAATTCCTTAAGATTCTTCTTTAATATTGTTAATGCTGAAAAATTACCCATGCATATATCTTGTAAATAAAAAGCTAAAATAAAAATAAATAAAAAGAGTAGTAAGGATAAAAAGATTCTTCTTTAATAAAATTTCCTCAATGTCTGATTTTCAGTGTCAAGAGTGTATTTCTAACAGTGAGGTTTGAGTTATAAAATGGTGAATCACCAAGAGGGAAATTGTGAAATGATGAGCTAGCATTGATTTTTTCATGTGAAGACATTAACAGTAGGAAAATTTATTGAAAATAGAATCAAAGACTCAAAAATTATATCCCTTTTATGTAGGGAAAATTGGGGTAGAGGCCATTGTTAACAAACAGATGCAGGAGAAAGTAGAGGCCTGGGTAGCTTAAACCATAGGAACATAGATCTAAAGAGAGACAGGACCTTAGAAGTCATTTTATTTCACAGATGGAGAAACTAAGGTTCAGGAATATAAAGAGATGAGACCAAATTCCAAAAGTAGCAAAGAGGCCTTCTGACACTAGACCAGTGTTCCATTCACTGTACTGCACAGCCTTCCACAATATTTAATACAAGCCAGACCAAAAAAAAAAAAAAATCTGTGAACACACAATGCTTCTATTTCTTTCAACCATTTTAGTGCAAAACTCTGTAAGTTTTGCATAAAATTGAAAGTCAATAAAAGAATTTGAAGATTTGAACTCATGTTTAATTTGAACATCAGTTTAATGGTGAAAGACTTGCAAAGTATCTTCCCCAAGCTTTGGTTATAGTTTCCTTCCTTTACTCTCTTGGTCAGAAGATGACCTCTTGAACTTCTAAAGATATAAAAGAGATTCCCATAAGCATCCTAGCAGCATTATTGGAATAGTGATGGCAGTGTCTACCCCTTGACTCAAGGACCTGACTTGATAAAGAAAGGCAGCTTCAAGACTCTACAAGGAGCCCAGCAGAAAAGCTGCACAATACTTGAGGAGAAAATCTTAAAGATTCCATAAGAAGGGCTTTCAAGAATGTGAGTTTCCCTTTTGTCAGATGTGTATTCTTGAGCCCATTTTCCTGTGGACTTTCCTTGTAGGAAAGTATGGGAGAGGAGGTGTTTTATATGGACAGCTCCTTCCTAAAAGCAAATGAAGTCTGTCTGACTATTGATATTAACCAATAATCATGGGACAAACACAACAGTAGGGACCTATGAGTGGTTAGTATGAGAAAAACTCCTTAGGGCTATAGCTTGAATGTGTGGAAATAAGAGGCTTGGCAAGCCTTGGAGAACTGGTCTGCTAGGGTAAATGGGAGTTGAAATACTAGGTCTAGAGCATGGGAGACAATTATGAAAGAACAGACACGAGAACAGTATAAGAAAATGTGATCTTCTGTTATGAAAAAATGGGTGGCTTTGATGGGTAATTTCAAATTAATGTCACAATATACTTTTGTGGGCTCTTCTATGCTATCACAAAAATAATTGTACTCAATTATCCTTATTGTATTTTGAAATTCATCAATAAAAGTTTGTGCAATTTTTTTGCCTATTACATGATGTCCTGAGTTTGCCTTTTGACCTGCAAAGCCTAAAATAATTATATCTTGCTTTTTATGTAAAAAGTTTACTGATATGATGATTCAAGGCAATTCCAATAGACTTGGGATGCAAAATGCCATCCACATCCAAAAAGAGAACCATGGAGACTGAATGTGGATCAAAGCATAAAATTTTCAACTTTTTGTTTGTTTATTTTTCTTTTTTTCTCTTTTTATTTTATATATTTTTATTTTTGTTTTATTTTGTATAACATGATAAATATGAAAATATGTAATTGTTTTAAATTACGCATATTTAATATATAAGATTACTTATGGGGAGGTAAGAGAAGGATGAAGAACACAAAGTCTCACAAAATGAATGTTGAAAACGATCTCTTCATTATTTGGAAAAATAAAGTGCTACTGAGAAAAAATTAAAAATAAAAGCAAAGAAAAAATTGACTGACTCTTGCTCTAGCTTGCCAATACTTAGCTTTTGTTGCACACTTGAAAATGTTTCTTAATTAATTCAACCAAAAATTTCAAGGTTAAATAGTATTTATATAATATTTATAGTACAATAAAATAAGTTTAATGACAACTAACATGATGAAAGAGAGAGAAAAAAGAAGAAAAATAAGGGGAAGAGAAGAGGAGGGGAAGGAGAAGAAAGAAAAGATGAAGAAGAACAAGAAGAACAAGAAAAAGAGAAAGAAAAAAAGTCAAGCAAGCAACAACAACATAAAACTGAAAATACTATGTTATGATGCCCATTCAGTCCCCCTAATCCTCTTTCTGGATGCAGATGGTTCTCTCCTTCACAGGTCTATTGGAGTTGGCTTGAATCACCTCATTTAAACAAATAAATTTTTAAAATACAAATAATAAGCTAATCTAGTAGTCATATGCCCAGTAAACATAAAAAACATCAGATATCAGGATAAGAATCCACTATTTGATTAAAAAGTGCTGGGAAACCTAAAAAGTACTTTGGCAAAAATTCAATTAACTAGCATCTCACATTATACACTAAGATTAGCTTCAAATTGATATATGACAGATATAAAAGGTCAAATAATATACTTTGGAGATATCAAATAGAAATTGACTTTTAGATATATAAATAGAATTCATGAGAAAACAATTGAGACAATCACAGAAGATACAAAAGAAAATATTAATTATATAAAATTGAAACTATAATTAAAAGGAAACCAGTTACATGGGGTGTGAGGAAAATGCTTCTCTGGTAAAGATCAACAAGATTTATAAGGAATTGATTCAAATTTCTGAGAGCCATTTACCAACTTATATATGGACAAAAGATATGAGCGAGCATTTCTCAAAGGAAAAGATCCAAGTCACAAACAGCAGTATGAAAAATTGTAAAGCACTAATAATTAGAAAAGTGAACATCTAAAGAACATCTCATTTTTATTAGATTGACAAAAATGATTTTAAAAGGGAAATGGCAAATATTAGAGGAGCTTCATAAAAACTGCCACAGTAATATAATGTTCGTGGAATCATTGTGGAAAGTCATTTGGAACTATCTCTAAGAGTCACTAAATAGTGCATATCCTTTCAATTTCTCTCTCAGTCTTAGCCCCCAAGAAGTCAAAGCTAAAGGGAAAACATTCATGTATAAAAAATATTTTGTCATAGTTTTGTTTTCCCCCCATAGCAAAGAACTGGAAAAGGAGGGAACATCTATCTATTTGGGGATGCTATAGAAATATAATAGAGTACTAATTTGCTGAAAGAAATGAGAAAAGGAATGTATTCAGAGAAATAGGAAGAACTGTAATGATTGATCCCAAGTGAAATGAAGAAAATAAAGAAAAAAATTATATAATAATAGCAACATGGTAAAAACAAAAACAAAAAATCTTTGAAAGCCTTAATTACTCTTAATTATATCAATGCAGTGACCAATGTTGATTCCTAAGGACCCTGTTGAAATGTGCTACCCATCTCCGGAAGAGAGGTGATGGACAGATTTTGCATGTGAGTCCATCCCTTCTCACTCACAAGGCAGTTCCCACTCATATATTAACAGCTTTTCAAACATGAGTTCTATATTCATTCTGTGACCGGTAGGTGGTACCAGAGTGCAAAGAGTGCTGGGTCTAGAGTCAGAAAAACTGCTTTTTCTGAATTTAAATCTGGTCCCAGACATTTGCCAGTTGTAGGACCAGAGACAAGTCCCTTAACCCTATTTGCCTCAGTTTCCTCATTTGTAAAATGAGCCAGAGAAGGAATACACTCCGATATCTTTGCCCAGAAACGCTCAAATGGAATCATGAAGAGTTGAATAAAATTGAAAATATGACTAAACAATAACTACATGTTTTTGTATTGTATCCTGTTTGAGATTATTTACAAATTTTTCCTCTTCTTGAGTTTAACTGACAGTTGGTTCCAGTAAAAGAAGAGCTTCTACCTAAAGTTTGTCTCTAACCTTCTTATCAAAAGTAGCTTCAAAGGTAATTCCAGGTAAAGGTTGGGCTCTTCCTTACTGGAGGTTCTCAACTAATGGCTGGATGACTGTTTTTAGCATGTTGGAAACAGGATTCTTGTACAAGTTTGGATGGCCCTCGTGAAAACAGAGGTCGTTTCTAATTCTGAGATTCTGTGCCTCAGCAACTTCGGGATACTGAGGCAGGAACTGACAAATATTCCTGATGAATCATTTACAGTAGCATAATAATGTCACCACTGGTAATTTTACATTCAAATGAAGAAATTTTTCTTTGACAATAGACAACTAACACAAAAATAAAGAATGTAAGATTTGCAAATCACTTCACATATTATTTCATTTGATGTCTTTAAAGAAGGATCAGTTATAATCTCCACTTTACAAATCAAAGGATAATAAATTTAAAAATTGAAGAGACCTCAGAAAATGTCTAGTTTAAAGATCCTCATTTTACAGTTGAGAAAATTGAAATTTATAAAGGTTAAAAGATTTGTTTAAGTTCATAAATTATGTGCAAAATCCTGATTTCTTATTACTAAGCCACAAAAAGTTATCCCATTTCTGCTGCAAAAACCTTTGTATCCTTGATTAAGTAAGAGGACAATGAGCCCATTTGAGAATCATCTTAGATTGTATCACTGGACAAATTCTCCATACAGGCTCTATTGGTATCCTGAGGACACCAGGAAGTTCAGCAGTTCTCCTTGTTATTGTCCCTGCAACCAAAATTCATAAAGAAATTGATTGGTTGGACAAAACTGAGCTCCTTTCAGTGAGGACAAATAGACCATGCTCTGTATGGATTCTATAGCATATGAGGAACAAAGATTCATGAATGTCTCATTTCTCAGCCCCACACAGTAACCTGGGACATCCAGTTTCAAGAATTTGTCCTCCCCAAGGGCAGCAGTTATGGGCCATGGGATTTAGTATGGAAGAGATCTTAAGTATCATATGCTCTAGTGATCTCATTTTCAAGATGAGAAAATTGATTTCCTATTGTCACAATCTTACAGCAAGTCCTCCTTAAAGCAGTCTTCTGTCACATACATTTAACTTGGATGTGGTGCTGAAGGAAAAGTGAGAACTAAGACTATACTTCTCTCTATTCTACCTGCCTCTCATTCGCCACAGCACCTTTTCAGAAAGAATATATACAGGGAAAATAGCAGAATGAAATTATACAATTAACTTTTTTTGTTATGTTATTTCCTCTTATTAGTCATTGAAGTGTGTAGTGTAAATCTCATTGTCTGTCCCATTGTACAGATGGAAACGTTGAATCTCAGAAAGGTCAAATGATTTGTCCAAAATGATTTAAGTAAAAATGGTGGAGATGAGACTGAATCCTCGATTCTCAAACTCTAAAGTGCTATTTTCCAAAGGTATTTAATGAGTGGAATGGAATGGAATTAAACTCTCGAAGCTTCAGTAGAACTGCTCTCCAAAGAGCAAGAAAGGAAGAATCTAGTCTAATGCTTCACGATATTTAATGCGTACCATTCAGCACATCGTTCAATTCAAATCAAAGGGCTTCATTAAGGTGTACTATGAGAAAACTGCTGGATCAAGCGCTGTCTACACTGAGTAAGAATAGAAGAGAACTTCAGCTTTCAGAACCTTGCATGTTCTTGGAGCCAGAAAAGTTCATCCACAGCATTATTTTTAACTTTGGGCCAGAACTGCAATTTGATCAGCACACTGATTTCTTGGTGAGGAAACTCCCTCTACCAATGTATGTGTATTCCTGATCTCCCCTTTGAGTCTTTGGGAGTTGCCTGGGGCACTGAGTAGGGTTGTGTCCTGCCCAGGGTCACACAGGCTGCACGGTAAGTGTAGACTGAGGAATTGAGACAGTGGCGAGCACAAAGAATTTGGGGCTTTATCCAAGGTTCCCTGTGTAATATCTAAGTGGAAATTTGAAGGAAGCGAGGGTTTCTAACATATTAAAATGAGCAAGTCTTTCAGTTAGGAGACATAAGATTTTTGTGCTCCCTATGATATATGAATAATATTAAGATTTCTATTATAAAGGCACAAAGCTCAAAGAGAGACATCAAAGATGGAGTACAGCAATTGGTCCAGTTTGCCTGGAACCCCAAGGCCATGCATGATAGAGACAATAATGTTGATATCAGTCTGGAATGGCTGAGTGGAGCCAGAGACCTAAAAGGTAGACATGCCAGTGCACATTGTCCTAGAGACAATAGGAACTAACTGGAGGTTCTTGAGACTGGCATCCCAAGGATATTAATGATGACAACTGATTCCCCTTGGAATTTCTTTCCTCTAGAGTATGACCATCTTCTCATGACTCTTCCCAGTTTTGTATGACAGCAAAAATTTCTTTTTCTTCTTCCTCCTTGTTCTTGTTCTTCTCCTTCTTCTTTTTGTTCTTTTCATTCTTGTTCTTCTCCTTCTTGGTTTTCTTGTTCTTGCTCTTCTTGTTGTTCTTGTTATTCTTATTCTTGTTTTTTTCTTTCTTATTCTCATTCTTGTTCTTTTCCTTCTTGTTCTTACTCTTCTTGTTGTTCTTGTTATTCTTTTTGGTGTTTCTTGTTCTTGCTTTTGTTGTTGTTCTGATTTTTGTTCTTCTTGTTCTTGTTCTTTTCTTTCATCTCCTTCTTGTTCTTGCTCTTGTTGTTGTTCTCCTTGTTCTTGTTCTTGTTCTTTCTCTTCTTTTGGTTCTCATTCTTGTTCTTCTTGTTCTTGTTCTTGTTCTTTGTCTTCTTTTTCTTCTTCTTCTCCCTGTTGCTGTTGCTCTTCTTGTTGTGATTCTTCTTTTTCTTCTTCTTCTTCCCTGCCTCCCTGATTATGGTAGCACATAACACCCATAGCCAGAGTTAAAGACATATTTTAAACAAGGGCAAAAATATCTAATTTAAAAAAAACTGAATTCACAGACTGATAATCAAAAACTAACACCTATCAAGTCTTTTATCACAATGGGGAAATAGTGTGTGGTTCCTGAACCTGACCAAGAAAGAAGCAGATATGACCCTGTACTGGAAAAGTACACCGGATCAGGCACCTGCGATTCTGGGTGGTGGGCAGGAGGTGAGGGGGGAAGATGGAGTCAGAGGCAGGCTGATCTCTTGAGGCTCAGGATTTCTGACTTGCAGTGGGTAATGCTGAAAGGGAATCCATACTAAGTTTAGCATCAGATATGGTAGTAGGGCACTGAGTTGCCTAAAAAAGGTTGAACTGATCCATGTCAGAAACAGAGCACTTTCCAACTGGGTGAGAGGAAGAGACTCCTTCTTCTTAAAAATGAAAATCAGCATTTTACCTGAGACTAAAATACACTTAGCCACTATAGTTTGGTAACCAGAAAAGATGAAGAAACTATTTATTACTTTCATATTTTGTTATTCATTTTAGTTTTTTCATGATGGAGATGTAGAGACCATAAGTATGGGGAAAGGAGCCAGGTCAGATTCTTTATTTTGATGAGTTAATACCATAGGGTGATTTAGATTTCCTGCATACTTTCCCTCCCCTGGACACCCATTTTTTCTTCAGTATACAGCTCATTCCCAGAAAACATGCAAAGGCATTCATTCTTTCCCTGGATATATAAATATATATGTATATGGATATTTCATTTCATATGACTGATTGCATTTGCTAAACTGCCATGAGATCCCCAGCATAGCCATACCTATAAGGGAATTGATGCCTCAGCAAAAAAAAAAAAAGACTTTGTCTCCTGCAAGTGGGTATGTAGGACCATGACCAAAGGATGAGACTTCTGAAAATTCTCTAACATTCCCTCCCCTTTCACTTTGTTATAACTTCTGTGGATTTTTTCCATAGCATATATTAATAAAATCCCTAATAGCACCAATGTGATGGGGAAGAGATAAGCCTATTACTTTATCTTTGAGCCAGATTGGATGCTGGGAGATCCAGACTTGAAAGACCAGATGTTGGTAGCTAACAATGAGAAGAAGGCACAACTTGACTGAGATTTTAAGCTATAATATCCCTGGTACCCATGACAAGAAGTTGCTGAAGACTCCCTGTAGGGGATGCTATAGAAGGATCTGCCTATATTGGATAAGAATTCAGATTAGAAGATTCCTAAGGTCCCTTTGAATATTAAGACTTATGATTCCATAAGAAAAAGATTCCATAAGATACTGATCACTCTCAAGAGGATTTATGGCCGAACAGTGTCTGCTGCCCTCCAGTGGCTAACAAAAGTACCTAAAAGGATTTTGCTAATTCAAATCCATTACAAAGTAAATTAGCTCTAAAGTCAAGAAATGTGGCCAAAAACAACAACAACAAAAAAAAAAAAAAAAAAAAAAAAAAAAAAAACCAGAGAGTCCATTTTCCTCTGAGTAGCAGCAATCTCCCTTTCATCTGCCTGGGATAGTCTCAGAATCAATTTTTTTTTTCAAATCTAGATGATGGTTCTATAGTTGGACGTCACAAAAATCTGTGCAGGTTTGATCAATTCAACATTTCTCAAACATTTACAATGTACTAGGCTCTGAGATCCGGCTGTTGGGGATACAGACACAAAAGTGATACAGTCCTTATTCCTCAAGGTACTTACATTCTAGGAGGGAGAGCCAGATACAAGACCAGCCCAAATGACTAACTACAAAATAGGTGCCAAATGATACAGAGTCATTTCAAGAAGGAGAGGATGCTAAGCACTGGAGAGTACTTAAGCAAAGTCATCACTAGAGGAGTCCCTTGCACGATACCTAGAAGTTTGTAAGGGAATCTAGGAGACAGAGATGAGTGGACCTATAGGGGACCACTGTGCAAAGTCAAAAGTGGGATGACAGAGTGTTGAGACAATGAACAGCCAGCATGCCTGTTTGACTAGAGTGAAACTTCAAACAGGAGGATATTATGAAATGCCTGGACTTAGGAACCAAAGTCAAGTCATTATATGGCAAATGGATCTGGGGCAGAAAATCCAGGGGGAGAGGAGCAGATCAATGTTCTCTTATCTAAACCAGGGACAACTCGCTGCAAATAAAAATTTCATAAAACCAGAGATCTGGAAATAGAAGGAATCTCAAAGAGCAATTCCTCATTTTGTAAGTGAGAAAACATAATCCCACAAAAGGCGAGTGATTTGTCCCAAATCCCATAAATAGAACACAGGGAGGATGGGAACATAATGAGCATCCACAATAAGGCCCGTGTTGCTTCCTTGCTATAATGCATTAGTCTGCTAAAAGGACTTTAAACTTTCAGTGGAATATCTGAAACTTTAATGAGCACAGAATAAGTTCCTGCAGGCTTTGAAGAATGTGTGATTTTCTGACATTTTAAATAAACATCATTTATTATAAAGGTCTTACTTGTCCTTTTATTCCCAGTGGAGGAGGTGGGAGGGAGAGAAAAGAAATACTTGTTAGATGAAAAAATAAGAAAATAAAATAAATGTTTTGGTAAAACTTTATGATGCTAAAAATCAGGAGAGATCCAAAGAAAGGAAACCAGAAGTGTGAAGGGCTAGTGGTCTTCTCTTTGTTAATCTCTTTTGGGAGAGACATTCTTTCTCTTTCATTTATTTTTTTCTCTGTGATGACCACGTATTTAAAATCAGCTGGAGTCAGGAATTCAGGTTAAGGGAAAAATCTTCAATCTTTATTCTCAGTAGAGGTGAAGAAGGATTGCGATAGCAATATGGGCAGCTGCGACAGGAAGCCAGCTAGCAGAGGTGAAAGGGGATTGCAGGTGAAAGGGGCATTGGAGGTGAAGGGGGGTCACGATAGCAATGTGAGCAGCTGTGACAAGATGCCAGCCAGCAATCTCTCTTTCCACTTCCCTTCTGAACTCCCCTGCCTCCACCCACCAAAATCTTCATTCCATATACAACACACCAGGACTTGCACAAAGAATGGGTGGGGCCATTCTTTCTCCAAGCATATATATTAATAGAGTATGGTCCAATTACTATTTAGCCTCACCTGCTTGGGACCTCACTGCATCAACTCAAGCCTCAGCCCATTACATCTCCCATTTTCTTTTGTTTTAGAACACAGGTGGTCATGCCATCCCTGACTCCTCAGGGAGGGTCAGAGTCCCCAAGGGGAAGTGATCATACCTTCCCTGACATCTCAGAAAGGGAGATGAAAAGCACCAAATGGAAGTGGGGGTTGCTAGTGGGTTTCTGTGCTGAAGGGTCTTATTATGCATAAACCCATCAGCATGGGATGTATTACACAAGCACATAGCAATAACGCAGAGGCTATTAGTGATGACCCTCCCCACAGTCAGTGCAGGCTTGATATGGTGTAACAAACATGAATTGTACAGGCAAGTAACAGAATGACAAACAATATAAATCAACATGATGTTGTAAAAGATTGCCAGAAGTCCTAGAAGGAGAATATGTAAACAGCAATCACATATACGCCTTCTTTAGCTTTGAAGAGATAGTCCAAAACCAATCTATTGTCCATTACTTCACATATCAGGGAATCCAATGATCTCCCCAAGTTTTTGAAGTCTTGCAAAAGTCTTTTTATGTGTTAGGGAATCCAATGTTTCCAGTAGATTTTGAAGTCCTGCAAAAGTCTTTTTATGTGTTAAGGAATCCAATGTTTCCAGTAGATTTTGAAGTCCTGTAAGAGTTTTATCATTTCTCAGAAAATCCAATGATTCCTGAGGGCTTTCAAATCTTATGTCTCAGAGAATCCAATGATTCCTGAGGGTTTTCAAGTCCTACAACAATCTTATGTCTCAGAGAATCCAATGATTCCTGAGGGTCTTCAAGTCCGACAACAATCTTATCATGTCTTAGAGAATCCAACGATTTCTGAGGATTTTGAAGTCCTACAACAATCTTATCATGTCTCAGAGAATCCAATGATTCCTGAGGGTTTTCAAGTCCTACAACAATCTTATCATGTCTCAGAGAATCCAATGATTCCTGAGGGTTTTCAAGTCCTACAACAATCTTATGTCTCAGAGAATCCAATGATTCCTGAGGGTTTTCAAGTCCTACAACAATCTTATGTCTCAGAGAATCCAATGATTCCTGAGGGTTTTCAAGTCCTACAACAATCTTATGTCTCAGAGAATCCAATGATTCCTGAGGGTTTTCAAGTCCTACAACAATCTTATCATGTCTCAGAGAATCCAATGATTCCTGAGGGTTTTCAAGTCCTACAACAATCTTATGTCTCAGAGAATCCAATGATTCCTGAGGGTTTTCAAGTCCTACAACAATCTTATGTCTCAGAGAATCCAATGATTCCTGAGGGTTTTCAAGTCCTACAACAATCTTATCATGTCTCAGAGAATCCAATGATTCCTGAGGGTTTTCAAGTCCTACAACAATCTTATGTCTCAGAGAATCCAATGATTCCTGAGGGTTTTCAAGTCCTACAACAATCTTATCATGTCTCAGAGAATCCAATGATTCCTGAGGGTTTTCAAGTCCTACAACAATCTTATCATGTCTCAGAGAATCCAATGATTCCTGAGGGTTTTCAAGTCCTACAACAATCTTATGTCTCAGAGAATCCAATGATTCCTGAGGGTTTTCAAGTCCTACAACAATCTTATGTCTCAGAGAATCCAATGATTCCTGAGGGTTTTCAAGTCCTACAACAATCTTATGTCTCAGAGAATCCAATGATTCCTGAGGGTTTTCAAGTCCTACAACAATCTTATGTCTCAGAGAATCCAATGATTCCTGAGGGTTTTCAAGTCCTACAACAATCTTATCATGTCTCAGAGAATCCAATGATTCCTGAGGGTTTTCAAGTCCTACAACAATCTTATCATGTCTCAGAGAATCCAATGATTCCTGAGGGTTTTCAAGTCCTACAACAATCTTATGTCTCAGAGAATCCAATGATTCCTGAGGGTTTTCAAGTCCTACAACAATCTTATGTCTCAGAGAATCCAATGATTCCTGAGGGTTTTCAAGTCCTACAACAATCTTATGTCTCAGAGAATCCAATGATTCCTGAGGGTTTTCAAGTCCTACAACAATCTTATCATGTCTCAGAGAATCCAATGATTCCTGAGGGTTTTCAAGTCCTACAACAATCTTATGTCTCAGAGAATCCAATGATTCCTGAGGGTTTTCAAGTCCTACAACAATCTTATCATGTCTCAGAGAATCCAATGATTCCTGAGGGTTTTCAAGTCCTACAACAATCTTATGTCTCAGAGAATCCAATGATTCCTGAGGGTTTTCAAGTCCTACAACAATCTTATCATGTCTCAGAGAATCCAATGATTCCTGAGGGTTTTCAAGTCCTACAACAATCTTATGTCTCAGAGAATCCAATGATTCCTGAGGGTTTTCAAGTCCTACAACAATCTTATGTCTCAGAGAATCCAATGATTCCTGAGGGTTTTCAAGTCCTACAACAATCTTATGTCTCAGAGAATCCAATGATTCCTGAGGGTTTTCAAGTCCTACAACAATCTTATCATGTCTCAGAGAATCCAATGATTCCTGAGGGTTTTCAAGTCCTACAACAATCTTATGTCTCAGAGAATCCAATGATTCCTGAGGGTTTTCAAGTCCTACAACAATCTTATGTCTCAGAGAATCCAATGATTCCTGAGGGTTTTCAAGTCCTACAACAATCTTATGTCTCAGAGAATCCAATGATTCCTGAGGGTTTTCAAGTCCTACAACAATCTTATGTCTCAGAGAATCCAATGATTCCTGAGGGTTTTCAAGTCCTACAACAATCTTATCATGTCTCAGAGAATCCAATGATTCCTGAGGGTTTTCAAGTCCTACAACAATCTTATCATGTCTCAGAGAATCCAATGATTCCTGAGGGTTTTCAAGTCCTACAACAATCTTATGTCTCAGAGAATCCAATGATTCCTGAGGGTTTTCAAGTCCTACAACAATCTTATGTCTCAGAGAATCCAATGATTCCTGAGGGTTTTCAAGTCCTACAACAATCTTATGTCTCAGAGAATCCAATGATTCCTGAGGGTTTTCAAGTCCTACAACAATCTTATGTCTCAGAGAATCCAATGATTCCTGAGGGTTTTCAAGTCCTACAACAATCTTATCATGTCTCAGAGAATCCAATGATTCCTGAGGGTTTTCAAGTCCTACAACAATCTTATGTCTCAGAGAATCCAATGATTCCTGAGGGTTTTCAAGTCCTACAACAATCTTATCATGTCTCAGAGAATCCAATGATTCCTGAGGGTTTTCAAGTCCTACAACAATCTTATGTCTCAGAGAATCCAATGATTCCTGAGGGTTTTCAAGTCCTACAACAATCTTATGTCTGGATGCATTTGTAAAGATAGCTGGTCCTTTAAGAGGAACTTTAGAAACTTTTTCTTCAAGAATCCATTGCTGATTATATAAAAGTCTGGTTATCTTTAATGGAGACCCATGTGTAAAATTTGGAGCGATGGCTAATAAAATTTGCCCCTCTGGGATGGTATCACAGCATACATTAATTTGTGTATTGGTGTAAAAGGTGTATATCTTGTCAGGTCTTGTCCCAGATAATTGTACTGCTCGCTTAATGGACTTTAACAAAATTCTAGCCACAAGCACTGGGTAAGGAGTAAGGCTTTGTTCTGGTTGTGCCGGGAGGTTCACCAACTCTATCACACTGTCTCCTTGATGAAGGACTGCTGTGGGTGCCTCTTTTGTAGCAAAACTGATATTTCCAAAGGTTTTTGAGTGACTCTTTCAACTGCATTGGATAAAACCAGTTCAACTTTTCTCAAGGCCTCTTGAGCTTCTTTTGTAAGCTGGCGTGGTGAATTGAAAGCATTGTCTTCCCTTAAAATGTCATATAATGGTTGTAATTGATCATATAATGGTTCAGTCAAGCCTAACACTGGTCGCATCCATTGGATATCTCCTATCAATTTCTGAAAATCATTTAAGGTGTTTAGCTTCTCTGTTCCTAAGGACAGTTTTTGTACTGTAAGCACTTTAGGGTAAACTTCATATCCTAAATATTGAAAAGGAGCATGTCTTTGAATTTTCTCTTCAGCTATGTATAATTTGTAGTATCTTAGTGTTTCTATGGTCTTTAGTAGACATGCTTCTAGCATTTGTTCCTCAGGTGCACATCCCAATATATAATCCATATAATATAATAGCAAAACTTTTGGAAATGCTTTTCTTACTGGAGCAAGAGCAGCAGCAACATACATTTGACACATAGTGGGGCTGTTTTTCATTCCCTGTGGCAAAACTGTCCATTCATATCTTTTATAAGGCTCAGCTAAGTTAATGCTGGGCACTGAAAAGGCAAAACTCTTCATATCCTCCTTATCCAGAGGAATGGAATAGAAACAATCCTTAATATCGATGACCCAAAGAGGCCACTCTCTAGGCAATTGAGTAGGAGATGGAAGTCCAGGCTGAAGAGTTCCCATAGTTTCCATCTGTTCATTCACTTTTCTTAAATCAGTGAGCATCCTCCATTTTCCCGATTTCTTTTTTACAACGAACACTGGGGAATTCCAAGGACTTAGAGAAGGTTGTAAATGCCCTTGTTCAAGCTGCTCCTGTACTATATCTAATAAGGCCTGAATTTTATCACTACCTAAGGGCCACTGTTCTATCCGCACTGGTGTATCAGTTTTCCATTGGATAGGAACAGGTGAAAGTGTTGGCAGGCCTTCAACAGCAGCCTTGCTTAAAAAACAAAGTACTCATTTTTAACCCTAATTGTTGTAAAACATCTTTTCCCCACAGATTGATGGGGATTTTTTCAACTATAAATGGAGTAAAAACTCCTGTTTTGCCTTCAAAAGTCCATCTCATAGGGGCAGCACTAATTTCAGCTGCTATTGATCCTCCTACTCCAGACATGTAGGTATCTGCTTTAATCTTTGGCCAGTGACTGGGCCAATTGGCACCTCTAATGACTGTACGATCTGCACCTGTGTCTACCAATCCTTCCAATGGTAGGCCATTTATATAGATCATGAGCATAGGTCGGTCAGTGGTCACAGCAGCTACCCAGTATATTCCTGGATTTTGTGGTCTGGAGCCAGAATCTGGGTGACTATCACAAGGCTGCTTATTAGGATTCTGTGTGAGTAAACCTGATGCTACTACTTCTCCTGGGTGATAAGTCACACATTGTCTACCTGTGTTAGTGACTGAGATATTATCTGCACATTCCCCAGTTTCCCACATCAGTGTATGAATGGACACTGTTTTGTATGTACAAAAAGGAGGCGAAATGGTCAAGCCTACTGTGCCTGGAGGTAAGGGATTCATAGGCTGGAGAGGAACAGATTTCACCTCTCCAGGGGGTATCTCAGTTGTCCCAGCTGCATATAGCTCTATTCTCCCCAATTGTAATTCCCTTCTGCCATCAGGTTGCTTCCTGGCTGGTTGACTGTGTAATCCCCTTCTCCCATCATATGGCTTTCTGGCTGATTGGTCATGTCTGGGTACTGGACTTGTAGGCACTTTCTGAATGCACCATTGGCTTCCATCATGCCCCAAGTGTTTTTTGCCTTGGACCCTGGGGCTGGGCCCCTCATCCCGTTTCCCTGAATCTGTCTACATTCTGAGACCCAGTGGAAGCCTCTGTTGCATTTTGGACATGGGGTATTGGGTCTTGTTCTCCCACCCTGTTTTCATTCTGTCTCTATACCAACATTGAGCTTTCAGATGCCCTACTTTTCCACGCTGAAAGCATCTACGAGTCTCTCTGGAAGTCCCTTGCCAGGAGGGACTCTGTCTTCCCATGTTGGGATCTTGGGAAGTCTGCATCATAGCCTGGCTATAAAAGGCACCTGTGCCCACTGTGGCACAGCGTCTTATGAGCTCCTCTAAAGGAGCATCCTTGCGCAGTCCTAGTATATAATTCTTTTGCAAACCTCATTAGCATTTTCCTTAGCAAGTTGCCTTATCAAAATGTCTGTTACTGCATTTTCCCCATTTGTTCTTGTGATAGCTGTCTGCAAACGTCCCACAAAGTCAGCAAAGGGTTCATTTGGCCCTCGTGTTATTTTTGTGAAGGCCCCACCCTTGTCGTCTTTATTATGGAGAGAAGCCCACACTTTGATAGCATTAGCAGCAATTTGCTCATATGCTGCTATGGAATAATTAATCTGTACTGCGACGTCTGTATAGGAACCTATACCTGTTAGCAGGTCACAGGTGATTGCAGCATGAACTCCACTTTGACTATTTTGTTGGGCTTGTATCCTACAGAGCTCACTATATTCAGAAAGCCACAAGTAGTTTTGTCCAGGTTCTAGGCATATCTTTGCTATAGATTTCCAGTCATCAGGGGTCAAGATTTCAAAAGCCAAATTCTGTAATAACATTGTAACGTAAGCTGATGTAGCCCCATAAAGAATGCAAGCCTTTTTCAGGTCTTTGAGGATTTCTATATCAAAAGGAGCGTATCTTCTACTTTCTTGGCCTGAAGAATTAAACTGTTGAATTACAGGAAAAATGTGGTGTTGAAATTCCGATACATTTCTCCCTTCGGCTTTGGCCTTAATTAGTCCCTTTTGCAATCTAGTCATAGGAGCAGCTGGATGCTGGGGGGGAGGTGCTGGTGCTGTCACTGTCCCCCCCACTACCCCTCCTCCCTCCATTTCGGAGGGTGGAGTTGATGGAGGAGAGTCAATTACCTGCTCTTTAGGTGGGGCTGAAGCTGCCTCAGATTCACCACACCCTTGAGCCTCACTTAAGTCTCCATGCCTGTGGGGATATGGCCATTAATCTGTTCATTGTCTTCCTCCTTTATCTCAGGCTTCCCCATTTGTCTGTTCTTAGAGCTTTTTTTTTTCTATAACTTATACGGCTTCTTAAGGTCAACTGTATTATATTGTATAAATAGAATGCCTCCATGGAAATTGAATGAGGACCGTTTTTGTTGTAATATGCAGAGAGCTGTTGCCCAATCAATGCCCAGTTATCTGGAGAGATTTGTCCTTCCTCTAAGAACCAAGGGGAGGTGCGTTTTAATGTACCCAGAAGTCTAGCTGTCTGTTCCCAAGTTATAAGTAGCCCTTGATCATCTATCAGCTTAAGCCCTTGATCATCCTTTCTGTAACGCCACTCCTGGGTGGGAGTGGGGGGGTTGGGGTGGGGGATGGAGAATCTTTAGCTAGGATCTGTCCCTTTTCAACCAAAAAAGGTTACTAGTTTAGTCTTTAAGAAAATAAGTTCCCTGTTTGTCTGTTACAATACTCACCTAAGTTCCTGGTCACTGGAGACTTCTTCAGTGAAAGTAGGATCCTTGGTTCCCATGCTTGGGCACCAAATGTGATGACCGTGTATTTAAAATCAGCTGGAGTCAGGAATTCAGGTTAAGGGGAAAATCTTCGATCTTTATTCTCAGCAGAGGTGAAGAAGGATTGCGATAGCAATATTGGCAGCTGCGACAGGAAGCCAGCTAACAGAGGTGAAGGGGGATTGCAGGTGAAAGGAGGATTGGAGGTGAAGGGGGGTCGCAATAGCAATGCGAGCAGCTGTGTCAAGAAACCAGCCAACAGTCTCTCTTTCCACTTCCCTTTTCCACTCCCTTACCTCCACCCACCAAATATGTCATTTCCTATACAACACATCAGGACTTGCACAAAGAGTGGGCGGGGGCCATTCTTTCTCCAAGCTTACATATTAATAGAGTATGGTCCAATTACTATTTAGCTTCACGTGCTTGGGACCTCAGTGCATCAACTCAAGCCTCAGCCCATTACATTTCTCTTTTATTTATGTTTTTCTTTTTCAGTTCTATATTTCTTTTCAGTCATTCATGAGGTATATTTTTGAAGAACAAAAAAGTTTGATTAAAAAAATTGTCATCAAATTAAACAGTTCATTTTGAGCATAGTACAGGATCCTCAAGAAATGTTGGGTCCTGCCAACCTTGGAGGCTACATTGACTGCTTCCTTAACAGAACACAGTCTCACCTTTCTGATCACTTTCTCAGCAAAGAGTTGGTCAGTTTAAGCCTCCACTTCCTGACCAGTTGTGAGTTCTTTGTCTCTGAAGGCTCACAGGACCATAGATCTAGAGATCCAAGAGACCTCAGACATCATCATCTTCAACCACTTCATTTTACTAAAGGAACCAAAGTCCAAGAAGTATTGGTGATTTGTTCAAAGTCACATGAGTGTTAGCATCAAAAGGAAGACTGGAATCCACCTAAGTCCTCTAACTCAAGAGTATGGGCCTTTCCCACTGATTTTTGCACTTACAGGGGCAAAAAAAAAAGGGGGGCAAGTTTGGCAGGAATATGGGGAGGAATCTGAAGTGCAGAACAGTGAAAAACTAAAAAGATGACCGTTGTTCCCAGAATTCACCAGATTATTGAAAGTCTTGAATGACAGGCAGAAGAATTTAAAATTCACTTGCTTATCGATAAGGAGCAATTGAATTTTTGAGCAGAGAATTGGCAGAACGAGGTCACAGTGCAAATAATCCATATCACAGTTATACATTAATTGCTCCATAACCTCATCAGCGCAGGTGCTCCGACGGCCCTTGCCTTTCCGTAAATAGACTGTCTACACACCATGGTGCCTTCCTCTATTTCTTTTCATAAACTTAGCAACCAGCAACACAAACATTCAAATGCACATATGTATAATAGGTTTTCCCCTAAAAGCCACCAGAGACTTCCGCTAGCTCTAGTTTGTCTTAAATTTGTATATATTCACTTTAATAAGATAATGATGTGTGCATCCTGTTTGCCTCAGTATGTCCCTTAAAACATTTTCTTTTCTATGTATTTCCCAAATACATTTCTCAAAAACAAATTTTGTTGTTGTTGTTGTTATTTCATGATGTAATTGATATGTTTATTCCTCTAATAATGCTTTTTTTCACTCTGAATTATTTTGTATATGATGACTGGAGCTAGCATGGTGGAGATAGGAGTGTGCTGGTAAGACAATAATACCTAACATTTATATGTCACTTTAAGATTTGTAAAATGCTTTATCTACAATATCTCCTTGAATCTTCCTGTGAGGTAGATTAGAAGCTTATAGATGAGGAAATAGAAATTCACAGGGTTAAGTGACTGACCCAGGATCATATAGTTCTTAAGTGGGGGAGGAAGGGAGGACTTGAACCCAGATCATCTGAACTCTAAGCCTAGTCTTATAGTTTAACAACCAGATCTTGGAATGCATATGAGATATATTTTTAAATTTAATCCATATTATTAACATCTTCATAGCTTGCTTAAGAGGTCCTCAAACTACCCCCGCTGGCCAGATGCAGCAGCTGAGGATGTTTATCCCCCTTACCCAGGGCTATGAAGTTTCTTTATTTAAAGGCCCACAAAACGAAGTTTTTGTTTTTACTATAGTCCAGCCCTCCAATAATCTGAGGGACAGTGAACTGGCCCCCTATTTAAAAAGTTTGAGGACCCCTGGTACAGACAATCAGCAGAATACATTATAATACATCATAATACATAATACAGCAAACTTTGATCCATGACAATTTTCCCATTTTAAATTTTCACACCAAAGCTTTAACAATCCTCTCTAACCCTGAGGAGTTGGCTGAACTCCCAGACAGGAGGGACCTCGATTCAACCCTAAACTCACTACCTGAGTGCCCACAGTAGGAACTAGGATTAGCCTTTCTGTACCTTCAATCTCTTTTATAGAATTGGGATAGGAACTCATGTTACTGGCTCACACCATTGTTATGAGAATTAAAGGAAGTAATAAATGTAAATTGTATACTAGCCTTCTAATATACATTTCTCATGGGCCCATAATACTCCATTAGGTTCACGTGCCACAGTTTGTTTAGTCATTCACCAATCGTTGGATGCATGGATTGTGTCCAGGTTTTTTTGCTTTCATTCATGATACTGCTATGGCTAATTTTGTACAGATAATTCTTCTTTCCCCCTGTCAATAACATCCTTAGTGTATGGTTCCAGAAATGGATCTGTGGGTCAAAAAGTCTAAAGAGTTATGTAATCACTATTGTATTATACAATCATAATACTCTGAGAGAGAAAGAGTTAATGGCTAATGTTTATATAGTACTTACAACGTGCCAGGCAGGGCTATTGCAACAGCCCTAGAAGAGAGGTGCTATTACAGTCCCCATTTTACATTTGAGGAAACTGAGGCAAACAATGTCACATGAGGTCAGAAGTACTTCACAGAGCAGGTGCAAGGGACCAGGAGAATCCCTTCATATCCCAGCTCCTTCCCTATCTCATCTCCCCAAGTATAGGAAGGAGTAGACCTATGGCAGGTATGGCATAAATCACAGGAGGAAAGAACCTGAACCAAGCCACATAGATCACTTCTATCCAGAGTAGATCTCTAAGCATAATCTTGACTCCTCTCAAGATCTACTTGCGAGAAGATCTGGCTCAGGGGCAGTTAATGCTATTTTTGACCCACCTTAAGGCTCTTATGGATCCAAAAGAAATTAACCCTACCCCTCTTGCTGTTAGGAGTTCTCCATCTCTCACTGTATTACAAGCTCAGCTTTCTTCCTCATTAAGACCGAAAAAGGTAACTTTAATCTGGGACTGAGGCAAATCAGGACCCAGTGGTCATCCTTTGAACCCAGTTGCATCTTGTCTTGATGAACAATAGACATAACAAGAAATCACTTCTCGGCTTCCTTCTATTCCAAAATCTATCGTCTAAGATCCTCCTTAAGACTTGATATGCAAAGGATTTCACAATTTCATTGAGTGGATTGAATAGTAACAGGGTCAAAAAACAAAAATACTAAAATTATTATTCACACTAATAGTATGGAAGTGACTTGTGGTGTCATCTGTGTGGCTGTCCATCAAAATGGATCACAATAAATAAATAATACCTGACATTTATATGTCACTTTAAGATTTGTAAAATGCTTTCTATACAATATCTCCTTGAATCTTCCTGTCAGGTGGATTAGAAGCTTATAGATGAGGAAACAGAAACTCACAGAGTTAAGTGACTGACCCAGGATCATATAGCTCTTAAATGGGAGAGGGAGGGAGGACTTGAACCCAGATCATCTGAACTCTAAGCCTAGTCTTGTAGTTTCCTCTAACACTTACAATAGCCTATATTTAGCTGGAATTTGTACTTTAGCTAATAGCAGGGCCCATCTATAGTACTCGAGAGATAATAGAGTGCGACAATAGTACGAGATAAAATAATCTAGAGTTGGGGGGCTGGATCACAGAAGACCTCAACTGTCAAGGAAAGAAGTTTATACTTTAGGAACGAGGGCTACCAAAGACTTAAGGAATAGAATATGGACCTGATGGTGGGTTACCATAGACACTCACCATCTAGGGAGCTGACCTACTGGTGATGAGCTTCTCTACTTGTAGCTAGAAAGTTGGGAGACCATCAGTCCGGGCTAATGAGAAGACTCCGGTTCATGTGGTTGTCGTTGGTCCTTCTTTCTAGAAGAGGATCATGACATATGGGAGGTGGTGCCATAAAGTGGAAGTAAATTGGATTTGAGGGAGGGAGGGCTGGGCAGGGTCACCAGCCTCACTTTACCTCCCAGAGCCATCTGGGTCCAGGGGCCAGAGAGATCAAGAGGACTGGATGCGATGGGAGACTGGCCTTTTTGAGTCAGGTCTCGGGGGACTGAAGCGGCCCCATACAACGCTTAAGGCTGGGTTGTTGTTTGCCCTGCGTTCAAGGCAACAGGCCTTGATGTCAGGTACTGGTTGGACCGGATGATCACCTCAATCTTTACTTCTTCTGAGACTCTCTGATCCTACTTAAGACTGGAGGACTCCCAAGAGGCAGTTGAGACAGCCTTTGCTGTAAAGCTGATAATATGGGTTCAGATCCCATTCTGAACACTGCCTGTGTGACCTTGAGCATGTTGTTGATTCCGCCATTTGTAAAATATGGGATGGAACTCGATGACCTCCAGGTTTGTCTCAGCTCTGCAGCCCAGGATGCCGTCTTCCATAAAAGAGGCTGCCATATACCCATAGATTTAGGGTTAAAGAGCCCAGAGCTAATTTCTGACTTAATTCATCCTTTGGAAGATGGCGAACCTGGGTCAGAGAGACCAAGAGACCAAGGTGACATGTTTATAAAGTACTTTTGGTTTATAAAGTACTTTTTTACAATTCTGTGAAATGGGTGTTCAAGGATTAGAAAGAGTAGAAGGGCAAGAACAGAGTGTTAGAGTGGGAGGCAGGAAGACAATGTCAGATCCCAGCTCTGACACTTAATTGCTAGAGAATCACAAGCAAGTCACTGAATTTTTTTGAGAAGCTTCTTTTGCTTGGAATGGAAAAGATCTGTTGGCTACATTGTGAAGAATACGAGCTTTGCAGGCAGAGCATCGGACTTCTCCCTGTCCTCTAAAAAGAAAAGAGATAATATGTTTATGTTACCCATACATGAAGCTGTAATGAGGAGCAAAAGAGCGAAGGTATGGAAAGTGATTTGAAAACCTTAAGAGACAAATGCAAATATTATCACCTCCTATTCTGTCTCTGACTCTCAGATCCATCTTCCCAGCCCACACACTGCAGCACTAGCCTCAATAGGAATTAATCTGTGGGGGCAGCTCGCCGTGGATAGAGCACCAGCCCTGACGTCAGGAGGACCTGAGTTCAAATCTGATCTCAGATTCTTAACGGGTCCTAGCTGTGTGACCCTGGGCAAGTCACTTAACCCCCACTGCCTCAGCGAAAAAATAATAATAATAATAATTAATCTGTGGACAGGTTAGAGGCCAGTATCAATATCAATCTGTGGTCACATTGGGAGGTCAGTCTGCGACCACATTGGGGAGTCAGTCTGTGGCCCCATTGGGGGTCAGTCTGTGACCACATTGGGGAGTCAGTCTGCAGCTACATTGGGGGTCAGTCTGTGACCACAATGGGGGTCAGTCTGCGGCCACATTGGGGAGTCAGTCTGTGATCACATTGGGGATCAGTCTGCAGCTACATTGGGGGTCAGTCTGTGACCACATTGGGGAGTCAGTCTGCGGCCACAGTGGGGAGTCAGTCTGCGGCCACATTGGGGAGTCAGTCTGTGACCACATTGGGGGTCAGTCTGCAGCTACATTGGGGGTCAGTCTGTGACCACATTGGGGAGTCAGTCTGCGGCCACAGTAGGGGTCAGTCTGTGACCACATTGGGGAGTCAGTCTGCGGCCACAGTGGGGAGTCAGTCTGCGGCCACATTGGGGAGTCAGTCTGTGGCCACATTGGGGAGTCAGTCTGCGGCCACATTGGGGAGTCAGTCTGTGATCACATTGGGGATCAGTCTGCAGCTACATTGGGGGTCAGTCTGTGACCACATTGGGGAGTCAGTCTGCGGCCACAGTGGGGGTCAGTCTGTGACCACATTGGGGAGTCAGTCTGCGGCCACAGTGGGGAGTCAGTCTGCGGCCACATTGGGGAGTCAGTCTGTGACCACATTGGGGGTCAGTCTGCAGCTACATTGGGGGTCAGTCTGTGACCACATTGGGGAGTCAGTCTGCGGCCACAGTGGGGGTCAGTCTGTGACCACATTGGGGAGTCAGTCTGCGGCCACAGTGGGGAGTCAGTCTGCGGCCACATTGGGGAGTCAGTCTGTGGCCACATTGGGGATCAGTCTGTGACCACATTGGGGAGTCAGTCTGCGGCCACAGTGAGGAGTCAGTCTGTGACCACATTGGGGGTCAGTCTGTGACCACATTGGGGAGTCAGTCTGCGGCCACATTGGGGAGTCAGTCTGTGGCCACATTGGGGGTCAGTCTGTGACCACATTGGGGAGTCAGTCTGCGGCCACATTGGGGAGTCAATCTGCGGCCACATTGGGGGTCAGTCTGCGACCACATTGGGGAGTCAGTCTGCGGCCACAGTGGGGGTCAGTCTGTGACCACATTGGGGAGTCAGTCTGCGGCCACAGTGGGGAGTCAGTCTGCGGCCACAGTGGGGGTCAGTCTGTGACCACATTGGGGAGTCAGTCTGCGGCCACAGTGGGGAGTCAGTCTGCGGCCACAGTGGGGGTCAGTCTGTGACCACATTGGGGAGTAAGTCTGCGGCCACAGTGGGGAGTCAGTCTGCGGCCACATTGGGGAGTCAGTCTGTGGCCACATTGGGGGTCAGTCTGTGACCACATTGGGGGTCAGTCTGTGGATTTTAAATCAGTTGGGAAGGAATAATAGCCCACCCAAATTCCCCATTCAAAGAAGGAGCCCCTTCCTCCTTTCCCTGATGCTATTTCGGGGTAGCTGTACTTTTTTCAAAGGAAATGGAAAGAACCGCAGAGAGCCGGCCGGGAAGCATAGTTCAAACACAGTTTTATTTGGTATCATTTGTAAATATATAAATAAATAAAGCACACTCAGCATCTATGGAGTCCACTTGAACAGAGGGAAACAAGGAGTGAGGGAGGGGACAGCAACAAGGATTCCTAAATGGAAGGACTGATGGACTTGGGGCGGGGAGGCTTAAGCCACAATTAGGAGGGAGAGGAAGATATCCAGCACATGGCTACTCAACACGTATGCTCCAGAACCTGATATTCACATGCAGCATGAGGTGTTCATCCTATCAGGGATAGGGGAGAAGGGAGGGATTTGGGTCCAAGAAAGCATCTGCTCTGGGACAGGGGGGTGATGGGGAGTGTCAGCTAACGGCTCCACGATCCTCGGCTCGGTCCGGGATTCTCTGGCTAGTTTCCACTGCCCTCAACCTCAAAGAGACAACAATTGAAACACAAAGTAAACACACAAGCCCGCTGTCATAACCCGCCCCGTCTCACCGCCCCGGACATAATGCCAAGTACGGACTCCTATGCAAACACGGCAGGGTGGCAGGTCTGCCACTGGTAGGACGCCCTCTGATCATCTCCAGCGATGGGGATGGGCCAAATCATTCCTCTCGCCCGTTCCCTCTGGGATTCAAGGCCCAGGTTGTTTTAGAGGTGACTGGTAACCTTAGGAGTTGGTCTGTGGCTAGCACTGGGCTGCAGTATGGGGCAAAAGTCAGAGGTCAGTTTGTGACCAAGTTTAGAGGTCAGCCGTCAGCCAGGATTAAAGGGTCAGATTATGGCTGGGATGACTGGCATTGGGGCTCATTATGTCATTATTATTAAGGCTCATTCTGGGTATGAGGTCAAGAGGTCAATAAATGACTAGTTTAGGGTCAATTTTTATTCCATCTGTGCAAGAGCCTCTGAAGGCCATCACTCCAGCCCTATGGTGGGAGGACAATCAAGGCAGTTGTAGGACAATCAGGGGTAGAAAAGGAGATGGAGGCACAGTGCATGGAGCGCTGGGTCTCAAGTCAGGTAGACTCATCCTCCTGAGTTCAAATCTGGCTTCATAGCTAGCTATGAAAGCCTGGGCAAGTCACTTAAACCTGCCTGCCTCTGTTTCCTCATCTGTAAAATGAGTGGGGAGAAAGAAATGGCCAAACACTCCAGCATCTTCACCAAGAAAACAGCAAATGGGATCACAGAGAGTCTGACGTGACTGAAGTGAATAAGCGACGATAACAGCAGAGTCCTCCTAGAGAAAGATGCTCTAGGGGTAAGGGGTCATGTAACAGGAGAAGGAGCTGGGGAAAGACTGGGGAGCAGGGTGGGCAGGTCCATGGAGAGAAAGACCTCTAGTGGCTGCTGTCATTAAATAGGTTTTCCCCAAATCCAGGAAGCTGAAAATTGGAAAATCCTGGAGGGCTCCAGACAGAAAACCTGGGAGCCCCAAGGAGAGGGGAAGGGAGCATCTGAACTCTACCTCCTCGGTAACTTCTGCAGCCTCTGCTGACTGGTCTTCTGGACCTGTGTGCTCAGGTTGGGCTGGGTGCACCAAATCCTCCTAAGAAAGAAGAAAAACACTGGCTGGTTAGAGGGCTTAGGGCAGAAACTGGGGGGCACTGAGGGGGTTTTAAGCATGACAAAAAGTAAGAGAGCGGGAGGTGGGGGCTGAGAGGGGAGGAGAAGGGGACACAGAATGGAAGGGTTAGAGGGAAGAAGGAAAGCAGGCAGAGGTAGAGATAAAGAGAGAAGGAAAGATGAAGGGAACGGGAAGGGAGAGGAGGAGGGAGACAGAAGGAGAGAGGAAGGGAGGGGAAAAAGGAAGGAAGGAAGGCAGAGGAGCAGGGAGAGAAGGAGGGAGACAGAAGGAGAGAGGAAGGGAGGGAAAGAGGAAGAAAGGAAGGCAGTGGAGCAGGGAGAGGAGGGAGACAGAAGGAGAGAGGAAGGGAGGGAAAGAGGAAGAAAGGAAGGCAAAGAGGAAGGGAGAAAATGAGGAATGAAGAAATAAGAGAGGGAGAAAGGGAAATAAGAAAAGAGGGGCAGAGAGGCAAATAGATTCATCTCTGGGACAGAGATGATCCCCAGCCTACCACTGGAGGCATTCACTTCTTAAATGCAAATAGAATTAAATTGAATGGAATATCCCCAGTTCACATATCCCGGAAGCAGCCAGCCTGGTCTTTCTGCACCCAAGAGAAGATAGCATTGCCAAGGGCTAATCCAAGAACCCTCATTAGGCAAGCCCTTTGCAGCATCCCTGACAGATGGACCCCCCTCCCCCACTTATGAAGATGTCCAGTAATGGCCAACCCACCCAATGGAGCCGGTGGCATTCTGGAACACTGTTTTTCAGCAAGCTTCCCTGAGATCAAGTCTAAACCTTCTTCCTAACATTACCACCCAATTCTCCTAATTCCACAGGAAGATTGGGGTTAGCTGGCTCCAGATACTATTTGTATCTCCTGAAAGTTGCTGCGTGAAATGTGGGAAGGAAGGGTGGGAAATGGCCCCTTGGAATCCTTTGTTCTCTAGAACTAAAACTCTTTGTTCTTCCAAGTCCTGAACTTTCTGTTTCATGCTTGCAGTCTTCCTATTTGAATGGACACATCTGAGATCCTAAGGACTGATTGTCCTGTCATCAGACCCATTTTCTAGATAAGGAAACTAAGGCAAGGGGAACAGCAAACCTTAGGAGGACTTGGGACAACTGCAGAAAATGTCATGCAAATGAACTGGTGGTTTGGAGACAGCCAACTAAGCGGTCCAATGAATAGTGATGGATTTGGGATCCAGCAAGACCCGCATCCTAGTCCTGCTTCAGATACTTATTAGCCACAGGGCAACTTATTTCAACTCCCTCAGGCACAGTTTATCCATCTGAAAAATGGAGCTAATAACAGCTCCTCCCTCCCAGAATTGGTGTCTGATCAATCGAGATAATATTTCTAAAGGACCTGGCAATTCACGTGGAAGTCTGAGTTACTATAACTCTTAGATGATTCTCGGTAGCTGCTGGCCCCATTACTGGTCCTACAGGTGACAAGGAAGAGGGGTGCCCCAGACCCTGACCTCCTCCCAACCCACGTTATGTCTTCAGGCAAACAGCGGAGGTTATTTCATTCCTACAAAAGGGATGTTCATTAGTCCAGGCTCTTGCCCTGGAGTCCCACCTGAGACTCGCTCTTAGCCTGCCAGCTTCTCCAGCCGGGCAGCACAGCCAGGAGGGTTTCCCTTGGGCAGGACTGTCTGCGTCTATAACTGGGGCACTGATATCTCAGAATGGGACGCTCTCCATATCCTTGGCGGCTCCCGGATTCTCAAACACGGAGCCGAGGGAGACTGGGCACAAAGAGCTCTCTTCTGCTCCTCTGCCCTGTAACCCCAGCCTTCCTCACCGGTCCTGGCGCCGTGGAGCCCCCGATTCCCAGCCCAGGGGGCTTCCCTTACTCCAGCCACCTGCTCATGCAGGTTTGTAACAGACGGAGGGGCCACAGTCAGAGAAAATTGAAATAAAAAAGGCGTTTAAGGCACAGATGAATGATGTCGACAAATGTCAACATTTCCATCATACTCTAAAACTAATGGAGAGATTTTCCTATATTTTGTCCTTCATGCCTCATAGAATCCATTTTACAGATGAAGAAACCGAGGTTGAGATCGGTCAAAACTTCCCCAGGCTCCCACAGCCTCATGCCTAGGATCCAAACAGCAGGCTAGTGTAATAGATGGGTGTGGGTGGAGAGTCACAAGGTCTTAGCTCTTGAGTCAGCCCCATCCCATCCCAGGGACAAGAAAACAATCATGGGTAAACACATTGGATGTGTGGGTACAGAGGCATTGGGAAGAAAACACTTACAAAGACCCCAGTCCCAGCCCAGAGGGGACACTCACTAGCTGAAGAGACCCCGCTCAATTCAACTTCTGTGAGTTTCAGGTTACCCATCAGTAAAATGGGGGTAAAAATATATTCACTAGCTACCTCAATGAGTTGTGTTAGGGAAAGTACTTAAAAATGCTTACAACCTGTAGAAATGGGAGCTCCTAACTGCTTTATCTGACCCTAAGTTCCTTTTCCCAAGGGAAAATTGCCTCTAAAATGTCTTACGAAAAAAGGCCCGTTACTAGAACTAAATACTATTTGTTTGATTTTCCTCCCAAAATACATCAAATGGGTTATTAATTAGATCAAGGACTTCAGCAAAGCATCTGATAGTCTCTCCCTTCTTTGGGTATGGGAGGGAAGGGAAGAGAATATGCATTTATTAAGCAGCTACTGTATGTCATATATTAGAGAATCTCTAACATCATTTTAGACTTGAAGCTCAGAGGATTCATACACAGGACTATAGGTTTAGAAGTGGAAGGGCCCTTCAAGACCATAATGGCCAACTCCATCCTTTTTCAGAAGAGGATATTGAGGTACAGAGAGGATAAGTGGTTTTCCTATTGTTACATAGCTGATAAGTGTTCAGGGTGAGATTTGTATTCAGGTCTCCTGATTCTAAGCCCAACAAACTATCCCCAATAACAAACTCATCTCTAATGAAATCTTAGGGTGTGTTACACAAGCACGGTGCTCAGGAGAGAGATAATAGCCATAGATATTTTAATCTGATCGGACCACTCCTAGGGAATTGGGTTCAGTCTTGAATCCCCCATTTTTGAAGGAACACTGGTGAGCTAGAACCCTTCAGAGAGAAAGGGGGACCAGAATGGGGGGAAGAGTCATAGAAATATTGGGTGAATGAAGTTGAAATGATTAGGCTAGAAAAAAAAGAAGCCATGATTGGTGGGGTTGCCCCTCTCTGGAAGTCTACAATGGAGCAGCCACTTGTTGGGATATCTTAGAAAGGATTCCTGCTGCAAGAGGTCCCTTCTGCTCCAATTTTCTGTGAAAAATTCTTTCCAAGATTTTATTTTTATAGCCTAATAAATATAGTGATCGTGTTTAACTTATATTGGATTACTTGCTGTGTAGGAGAGGGGGGAGAGAAGGGAGAGAGAAAAAAATTGGAACACAAGGTTTCTCAAGAGTGAATGTTGATATATTGTATCTAGGATATACTGCAACATATTTAACATATATAGGACTGCTTGCCATGTAGGAGAAGGGGTGGAGGGAGGGAGGGAAAAAACTTGGAACAGAAGTGAGTGCAAGGAATAATGTTGTAAAAAAATTACCCTGGCATGGGATCTATCAATAAAAAGTTATTATAATTTTTTTTAAAAGAGTGAATGTTGAAAATTATCTTTGCATGTATTTTGAAAATAAAAGTCCAAAAATGAAAAAAATATATGATACTTTTTGCTCTTAAGGATTAAGAGAGTTAACCCACTGCTTCACAGGCTATGAATCTAGACTTTAACACTCACTAATCGTGTTACCATTTAATGTCTCTGGGCCTCAAAGAGATTGGACTCAGTGACCTCAGAGGTTCCTTCCAACTCCAAATTTATGATCCTGTGACTGAGGTTTAGCATACCTGGGTTCTGGTCCTACCCCAAAATCGACAAACTGCCTCAGTTTCCCCAGAACTACAAAGTTGATAATGATCACCATCCTTGCTGCCAAGGAGATCGGTTGGGTGACTCAAAAGAATCAGAGATCCATAGTCCTGGGTCACACAGTTATGTTGGGTTGGGACTAATGTTTTGGAAAGAACTTTGAAAAAGGCAATACATTCCTGAACGGCTCAGTCATGTAACCCAGGATAAAGCTACTCCCCCTCTCTGAAGCTCAGTTTCCTCACCTGTAAAATGGGAACAAAGCCTCCTTATGTTACCTATTAAGCAGGGCTGATGTGAAGAAAAGGACTTTGTTAGCCTAAGAGCAATGAACGGATAGAAGGGGAGCGCCATATGAGATGGGACCACTCCCAGCTGCTGGCCAGAGCCCTTGGAGTCGGCTGGGTGCCTCGGGGGCTGAGGATTTCCCTGAAATTCTGAGCAGGGACAACTCACCTTCCGAACAATCCCGGTGGTCACCACAATGTTTTCAGCTTCCTCCACTGTCTTGTTGGCCACGGTATTCACGCTGGCCACCATGGCATCGCTCACCATGTTAGCCTGTTCTTTGGTCTTTTCCGCAACTTGTTGGGGAAGAACAGAAAACATTTTTTTCTCTGGCTTTGGTTTTTCCTATCTGACCCCTCCCTCCTTCAGAGTGAGATTGTTTGTGCCTCCCAAAGGCCCCTTCCCACACAGAGTGAGTATGCTTTGTTCTGGTCACTCCAACACTGAATTTTGAGCTCTGTCTCCCAAGGAGGAAGGCGGAGAGGAGATTCCAGGATTCAGATCCGCAAATATGATTTCCCCTACTCATTTACGCGTCTTTTTCACTAATCATAGGCTCCAATGGTTCAGGGTCGTTTCCCCACACACACACACACAAGATATTCCCAGGAGTAAGGCACCCATTTGAAATGGGGCTAAAGAGCCAGACACAGAGAGAGAATTAGATAGAAGCCAGAGAGACAGAGAGAGGGAAAGAGAAGGAGGAAGAAAGGGGGGAGGGAAGGAGGGGAAGAGGAAAAGGGAGAAAGGGAGAGAATAGAGAGTGGGAAGGAGGGAGGAAGGGAAAGGGAGAGAAGGAGGGGGAAGGAGGGAGAGGAAGGAAGGGATGGAGGGAGGGAGGAAAATGCTGATTTTCAGCATTTTTCATTCCATTTGTGGGGGAAGAGCCCACACAAATGAGGCTGTGCCTTACACAATCCCAGACAACAGGGTTAATTTTTAAGGGGAGGGTTCCAGGAGTATTAGCCTTCAAAAAAACAATAAAATCATGGGGACTGGTCACAGCCAAGTCAGAATGACAGTGAATGTAATGGGAAGGAGAGTGCAGAAAGGCACATCAAACCCTTGTTTGGGCACCTGTTATCTGGGGGATTCTGGGGAATTTGGATTCTAGGGAAACATTTTTGTAGATAGAGTTCCAGTGACTGTCCACCCCTAGTATCACAGAGGGTCCCATTTCCTTACCTGAGGTCACACTCTGTACCACGCCCTCTTTAGTTTTCGTCCCTGTGAAGGAAACAAAGACCAGATCAATTCCCCGAACAGCTCAGCCAAGCAATGAGCCCTTGGCTTGGATTCTTCCTCCCATTACTCCAAAGCATGTTCTGTGTCCACAGGATAGGAAAAGAAAATATAATACAGGAAAATGGAGGGTCTTCTGATGGAAGGAGTGAGCCTTTGCTCAGATTTAGGCAGTAAAGGGAAGGAAAGATTCAAAAAGAGGTGGGAAAATAGGCAAGATGGAAACAGATTAAAGCAATTCAGGGCAGAGATTAGAGGAATTGGGAAATGGAAACTAAAGAGATGGGTGGTGACAAAATAGTGGAAAGGGGCAGAGATAGGGGTGAGAAGGGGCGCAGAATCAATGGAATAAAGGAGCAAGTAATGGAGATATGAACAATGGATGAGAATGGAAAAATAAAACAACATATTGGGGAAGAATCTAAAGAGGAGAGAAACGGAAAATGGAAGTGAGCAGAAGATGGAAAAGGAAAAGAACGAGAGATGGGGGAATGGGGTGGGGACAGTGAATGGAGTGACCAAGATGGAAGGCATCGGTGATGAAAGGAGATGGCGGAGCTATAGAAGGAGGATCCTTCCACCCCAAGTCTGGCCCTTCCTCGTTTGCCCTCCAGAGATCATTCAGGGAGGGAATGATCAAGTCTAGCTCTCTCCTGGGGTCTGATGTGTTATTGTAAGTGGTATATTCATATCCATTCATTAGGGGAAGGACAGTCTACATCAAAGAGCTCTTTCCTTCCGTGTCTGGGAGAACCCAATAGGAGTGGATGGGCAGGATGGAAGGGTCTGAATACAGAGGAGAAGGGCAGAATAACCGGTTCAAGGTACAGCTTCCTCCACCGCCCCCCACAAGCTGCCTGCCTAGAATTTCATGCTCCCCTCCCCATGACTGCCCCTTGGATCGAGCCCCTAATCCTGGGCTCTGCCTTGGGACCTGCTACTGTCATAATCTGGTTCCCTGAGCTCAGAAGCCCTGTCTTCCCCTCCTACTTCTTGGAGCCACTAGAGAGCATCAGCAAAGTGGAACAATGGGGAGCCCAGAAGGTCTGACTTCGAGTCCTACCTCTCTCATTCACAAGCTGTGCAGTTTGGGGAAGATCATTTACCCATTCTGAGTCTGAGGTCTTAGAGGGGGTCCTTCACCAGGTCTGAATCATCTGAATCTACAAGTTTATCTCTGACTAAGGGTCTTCCAGATCATGCCCAATAGCATGGCTTGAAACAGAGTCCTGGACTAAATGAACTCTGGAGATAGTGAATAGACATGAAGAAACCCATTTCCGAAAACTTCTGGGCTAAATAGAATTAGAGAATAAAAGAAGAGCTGAGTCATAAAGTCAGTTTTCATTTCAGAGGCTTGGGAAGTTGAGATTTCTACGGCGGGCTGGAGGAGACACCTTGGAACTGGATAATTAAGGGAGGGGCTGGTGGGATTAGGGGCAGCCTTTCCCTCCCCTGTCTCTTCTTCGCCTCCAGCTCTGACCATTCCCCCCTCCTGCAGGCCTCCCATGCTCCCAAAGCTGCAGACGAGTCCCGAAGTGACCGGAAAGCCAGGTTTGCTCCCCCAGGGGAAGCAGCAGGTGCCTGTTGTGAGACAGGATGTGGGGGAGGGCTGGTCTGCACGTGTCTGCCCCAGTCTCAGCTTTTCGAGGCCCCCTGAGTCACAGGCCAGTCTGCTAGGACACAGCAATGTCTCGTTCCTCCAGACAAAGCCAGGCACAAAGTCACTGCCCCCAAGGAGAGCTTCAGAGGAAAAGATGCAGCAATGATCATGAGAACAGCAAGCAGGGAGGGAGAGAGTCCAAGAATCAATAGCTCCGTTTTAGAGATGAGGAAATTGAGATTCTGTGTCCAAAGGTCTCCCCTTTGTGGTCTCTTTAACCCCCCCATCTCCCTCCTCCAGCCATTGAGCAGAGGGACCACCAGCAAAGCCAAAGCCAAGGGAGACCTCAGCTAGAGAGGGAGCAGAGAGTTTGCAAGGACTTTTTCACTGGGCAGTTGGGTTTGTCACAAGAGTCCTCCCCCCTCCCCCAGCTTCTCCCCCTTCCTCCCCGCCCAGTACATTTGTGGACCCTGCGCACAAGCATCCATGTTTGGGGCTGGTGGGCTGCCTGCTGGGCTCTGGGCATGAGGGCGACCTTGACATCCATCGGCCTCCATTCAGAGACGCTCCTGCAGATAGAGCGGCCCTAGGGCGTGGTCCTGATGGCAAAAGGCCCAGTTTTCTCCTGATCTCTCTGTAGCCTGCACACATCCCCCCTCTCGAACCTGCCCCAGTTTCTCTATCCCTTCCCCACAGAACGTCTGACCTACAGGGAAATCCGAACAGAAGCCTCGATTGTAGCAAAAGTTAGGGTGGGGGAGGGACCCCCAATTAAGATATCCAGGGAAGGACCACTGGTCATCCCAGACAGACTTCCAGGCTGGTGAGGTCGGGGTTCAGGCAGCATCAGCCCTACCCCCTTATTAATTACACAGCATGGGGATCTTCCATGGACCTCTGGTAACCGAGCCTGCAGGAGCACATTTGGACGTGAAAAACTAGCACTTATTTGGACTTACATGGATAGCACTACAGAACCCCCAGCAGCTGTGGAACTGCCCCCCAGGAGTATACTTAAGAACCCCACGATGATGATGGGGACCTGCCTGAACTGGGGAGGGGGGGCGCTTCCCAGGCTTTCTACTTGTCTGGGGTCCCCCCTATCCTGGGCTGGATGAGGATGCTGAGTGCCCCTCCCCCGCGGGGATACTTCCTCCCCCAGACTCCCAACTCACCCACATACATGACCCCCTCCTTGGTCTTCTCAGCAGCCTCGGTGACCCCCTGCTTGGTCTTCTCCACGGCCCCTACCACGCCCTCCTTAGCGATGGAGAACCCTTTCTTAAAGACGTCCATGGCAGCTGAGCGTGCGACGGGCTCCCGGGGCGGACTGGGGTGCAGCCGGACAGAACGCGGACCCTCTGCGGCCCCTGCTCAGTGCAGCTCGAGAGAGAGCGAGTGTTGCCGCGCCGCCGCCGTCGGTCCCCAGCTGATGGCCGGTTCGCTCCCTCCCTGCCCGCCTGTCTCTTATTGATAAAGTGCACTGCGGAGGAGCCAATGCCAGCAGCCGAGCGGTGCTGAAATATTAATGCTGTGGCGTGGCGGGGAGCGGCGCAGAGCTGAGAAGAAAGGAGCGCGGCTGGCCCCCAGCCAGCCCCGGGAAGCTGCAATGCTCTCATTAACTCCTCCAAGGGCAAGCTCCTCCTGGAAGGAGAAAGGGCCCCCGGGAGCAGCCAGCCCGGCTCTCCAGGACCCTGCCGCAAGCCAGCCACGGCCTTCGGTATTCCGGGGTCCTGGGGCCCACTCTTTGATGTCTCCCTGCCCCCACCTTAGGACTGGAGGTGCTCCCTCCTGCACCCCAGATCCCAAGGATCCTGCTTCCACTGCCAAGAGGGGCCCAGACCCCGTCCTCCATTCCTTCCCAGGGCTCCGCTCTGTTCTGATCCACCTCAGAAGAGCCTGACTTGTCCTTGAGCTCCAGGAAAGGGACCTGGGGGATCATTCAGCCCAACCTGTCCCCATGCAGGACCCCTGACAAATGGTCCTCCAGGCACTGTCTGGAAACGGCCTGTGATGTTCCCTGCCCAACATCACCTCCTCAAACACTTGTACACACTCGTACTTTCTCAAATGACCCCCTTGAGCATCGATGGATGATTTATGACCAGATCCTATATGTGGGATTGGACGCCAGAGATGCCAGAGATTCAACAGAACGTATACCTGTGGGGATCCTGGTCCAGAGAATGGGAACATTACTGAGGTTTGTCTGGGATCATCCGCCTAGGGCTGGAAGAAAACTCAGAGCCCATTTGGCCCTCTCAATTTACAGAACAGGAAAACGAGTTGATGATTCACAGAGACAAAGTTCGAATCCAAGCAGTCCAGCAACTGTGTCCTCTGCCCTCACTGAATGGTCTCTAGCCTGCTCTTGGGGGAAGTGCATCCGATCAGCTCTTGGGGTTCAGGGAGGAGAGAGAGGAGATCTCCCTCCCCACTTCTGTCTATTCACTTCGGATAGTATAGAAAGGAAGGCTGCTAGCTAACTGCGCCACAGCTGCCAGCAATGGGCCCTAGACACTTGGGTCCCACAGTCTGTCCCATCGAAGGCATGAACTACCCACCCAGATTCAGTTGGCCCTCTCCTAGAGAATGCTGTGAGATAATACAGGGCGGTGGACCGATTCTGCAGCTAAAAAGACAGAGACACAAAGTAATAGTCTTTTCCAAGGTCCTGTGGTGAGTCAGAGAAAAAAAGTTTGGACAAAGGCCAGATGAACTCACAGCCTAGTCCTTCATCCATTTTATCCACCACACCACATCCAAGACAGCAAGATTCTCTCTTCCTTAAGTCTTTAGCCTGATGTTCAGGGCTCCTAGAACATCCTGCTCTTGAATATTAACGAGGGCTAAACAAACAACTCTTCCCTCTAAGAGCAGATGTGTCCAGCTGTAAATCATACCTTCTTCTCACCTCTCTGATCTCATCTCCCGCAAGATTCAGCTATCATTGTTAAGCATGTGCTTCCCAAATCTCCATGTCCAAACCCTCATCTCTCTCCTTAACTCCATTATAATAATAATATACACACTATCAATTGCCTGTTGAATATCTATACGCAGATGTCCTGTAGGCCTCTCAAACCTAACACGTCCAAAATAGAACCCATTAGCTTCCCCCTGCAATCCCCTCTAGAATTTCCCTACCTCTGTTGAGAACACCGCCATCTTTGTACTCACCCTGTTGGCTGCCTTATAATTGTCTACTCCACACTCTCTCTCACTCCATACATCCAATCGATTACTACATATTAATGATTCTATCAACTGACCCTTTGTGAAAATTCCCTTATCTCTGCTCACAAAGCCATGTCCTGGATATAGACCTTCATCCCCTTTCTCCAGAACTATTGCAGCAACTTCCTAACTGGTCATCCTGTCTCATCTTTCTCCATTACAATCCATCTTACATCTTCCAAACTGATATTCCTTTTCTTTTAAAATTTGATTTTTAATTCATGGAATAAAATAAACATTTCCACAACATAATACAATTTTTTAAAAAAGATGATTTCCCATGAAACTGCAAATCTAATGTGCAAAATATGCTATTTCTTTCAAATATGCAGCAAAATTATCATGTAAATTTCTTTTTTTCTTCTCTCCATTCCTTCCCCAAATCCAGGCTCTAGAGATGCATTCCATTTGGCATAGATAAGTATATACATGTATATGTATATTATATATATATGTATGTACATATACACATCTATATAATATTATATATTTTAAATTATTCTATACATATTTATAATTATCAATTCTTTTTCTGGATGCAGACAGTTTCTTTCTTCAAATGGCCTTTATAATTAATTTGGTTATTTATAATAGTCAAAATAATGTATTCACTCAAAGTTGTTCTTAAAACAATATTGCTAACTGCATATATCCTTTGATCCAGCAGTCTCACATTTCAAAAAAGTGAAAAGGACCTATATGTGCACAAAATGTTTGTAGCAGCCCTTTTTGTAGTGGCAAGGAACTGGAAACTGAGTGGATGCCCATAAGTGGGAGAATGACTGAATAAGTTGTGGTATATGAATGTAATGGAATATTATTGTTCTGTAAGAAATGATAAGTAAGCTGATTTCAGAAAGACTTATATGAACTAATGCTGAGAGAAGTGAGAAGATTCAAGAGAACATTATACATAGTAAAACAAGATTATGTGGTGATCAGTGTGAGAGACTTGGCTCTTCTCAACAATGTGATGATGATTCAAGGCAATTTCAATAAACTTGGGATGGAAAATAGCATTCACATCCAGAGAGAGAACTAGGGAGACTGAATATAGATTGAAGCATAGCATTTGTACCTTTTTTGTTTTATTTTGTTTTGTTTTTTTCTTTCTCATGGTTTTTTCTCTTTTAATCTTTTTTTTTTTTGCACAACATGCAAGTATAGAAATATGCTTGAAAGAATTGTTATGTATTTAACCTATCTCAGATTACCTGATGTCTTGGGAAGAGGGGAGATAAGAAAGGGAAGGATGAAAATTTGGAACACAAAATCTTACAAAAATGTTGAAATGGTGAATGTTGAAAACTATCTTTACATATATTTGAAAAAATAAAATATTATTAAAAATTTTAAAAAGAAAAAAAGCCAGCATCGCTGTTACGATATACAATGTTCTCTTAATTCTGCTCGTTTTGCTCTTTATTATTTCATGCAAGTCTTTCCATGTTTTTTCTAAAATATTGAGTTCGTCATTTTTTACAACACAGTAGTATTCCACCACCATCATATATTACAACTTATTCAGCCATTCTCCAAGTGATGGACATCTCTGCAATTTCCAGTTCTCTGCTACCACAAAGAGAGCTGCTATTAACATTTTAGATACAGGTTCCTTTCCCCCTAATTAGCTTCAGAAATAGACCAAATGGTGGTGTTGCTGGGCCAAAGGGTACAGATAGTTAATAACTGAGTATAATTCCAGATTGTTCTCCAAAATGGTTGGATCAGCTCAAAATTCCACCAACAATGAATCAATGTTCCAATTTTTCCACATCCCTTCCAACATTTGTCACTCTTCCCTTCTATCATTTTAATCAATCTGGTGATATTCTTTTTTTAAATACTCAATAATATTTTATTTTACCCATTTGCGTGTAAAAACATTCTTTTAAAAAGAATTTTGAGTTCCAAATTCTCCCCCTCCTTTAGATGATAAGCAATTTGATTTAGATTATATCTGTGCTGATATTCTCAAAGCCTAAATCTACCCAGAGCACCCTCTGTCTCAGAAGCTTCTGTGTGCCTTCTTATCTCCAAGGCTAAACCCAAACACTTTGACATTTAAGGTCCTTCAGCATCTGGCTTTGGGTTATTTTTTCATCCCCCCTGTTCACATATCCTAGTCAAACTAGCTCTCATTGCCATCTCCATAGGAGACATTCCAGCCCCTCCCCAGAACCTTTGCCAGAGCGGCTAGGATTCAAATTCAGGTCCTCTCCCTGCAGATGCACTGTGTCTCTCTGCAGGTCCCATCCGATCCCAGACCCAGATCCCCTCTCTGGGAAGTGACAGCTCCAGAGGTGGCTCAAGGAGCCACTGTAAAGTTAACATCCTCTTCCTGTCTCCTAGGGAGAAGGGGCTAGAGCCCCCAGTTCCTGTTGACAGCTCATTTTAAAGGGCCCATCCAGGGACAGAGGCAGCCCTGAATAAACTGTGACCCAAGTCCAGGGCTGCTTTCTTCCTCCCTCTCGCTAAGTCCCAGCCCCCCAGACTGCCTCTCGGAGCCCCTTCACAGGAACTCCCCAGGCATTGTTAGGTGGCCTCTGACATTTCCAGGCGGCTGGGCCAGGGACAGCCTCTTCCGCCCTTTGTTGCAAGAATTCAGGGGTTTTATTTTTTTTTCTTCTGAGAACGTTTAACTTGAAAATCCTGCTAAGCGGGAGTCTGAAGGCAGGTGCTTCACAGCAAGGAACAAGACATGATGGGACCACTCCTCTTGTGCCTCTGGGGGCTCCTTGGGAGGGGAGCAGGGGCAGCCTGGGCTGCAGATCCCAGGCACCTTGGGGGTTCCCCACAGGGGGACTATAGCACTAACCCCTATCCATCCAGGAGCCCCATGCCTGGGGAGCAGGAGGCTGGGGTCCCCTCTCCCTTGCCTCTGATTCCCCCCCAGCAGGCTGAAGATGGACCTAAGTATCCCCGGAGAAGGTAAGGTGGCTATTTCCTCTCCTTTACTTTGCCGCAGCCCCACTTGGGCCAACTGGACTGTAGGATTCAGGGGGAAGAGGACTATGATCATTGGAATCACAGGCTAGAAATCGGGTTGGGTCCCATCCAAAATGGAGATTCTACGAATCAGGAAAATTACTTTGGTTTAGAATCTCTATTTGTCATTGTGTGGCTACGGGAAGATCACTTTATCTCCAAGACTCAGTTTCTTCATCCATGAGATAGGGATGCCTTTTAAGGATAAAGTTATTTATCACATAAAAAGTTTTACAGAGCAACAAATCTATTAGATCGGAGGATCATAGATTTTAAGCTCAAGGATATCTAGTCCAATCTCTTCATTTCACAAGTGAGGAAACTGAGGCTCACAGAAATGCTCAATGCGTGGCAGTCAGGATCTGGATCCAGGTCCAAAGCTTTTCCTGTTCTACTTTGCTCCTCTGTTTTCTGGGAACTTGGGGCACCCCACCCTCACCCTGCTCCCGCTGAAGTTGGGAGCTGTCCATAGAAGCAGAGAAGTTGCCCACTGGCTAGATAGGGTAGATTCAGGCAGTCAACAAACATTGTATTAATTACCTACGAAGAAGCAGGCAGTGTGCTTTTAAAGGCCAGGATTGCAAAGAGAGGCAAAAGACCATCCTCTATGGGAAAGGATCAGGGCCTCTGAGACCCTCCCAACTCCAAATCCAGATGCTTGTGAGTAGGGGGTGAGGCGCAGGGAAGACAACATCCTCCCAAGGGAGGGGAGCCAAGAGAACTCCAGAGGTCCCAGGCTCCCCACCTGTCCTGAGCACTGTTTGGGGCTAGAGCGGGCAAGGATGGAAACCTTCTATTAATAATCAAAGAGGGATGGCGGTTGTGACCCAGGTCAGTTCCTAACAGCTTGAGAGTTTTTCCTTGAAGGAAATCAATTCTGAAAAACCAACTCAAGCCAAGAAAGTGGGGGAGGGAGCAGGGGAAAAGATTTGGCCTGAATGTGAAACAGAAGCCTTTAGCTGTAGCTTTGCAAGACAAGGCAACATCCCATCTTGTTTCAACCACCCAGTTCAATTCGGCCACCATTTATTAAACACAAAGGCCTAGGCTTGGAATTAAGAATAAAAGGGTTTAAAAAAGAAAGAAAGAAAGAAATCCACAGTCCCTGCCCTCAAGGAGCTTGCCATCCAAGAGGGGAGATGAGTCTTACTCATATAACTAAGATATAAGACAGAATGTGACAAGGACAAAGGAAGAATCCACAAAATGTTCCACAGGAAATTTGAAAAGGAAGGATGGGGGAAGTTTCATGGAGGAGCTCCTAGGATGGACTTTTAAGGCAGGAAAGGCTCTTGATAGTTAGGGATGGAGTATTCCAGCTAATTGAATGCACCGAGGCAGGAAGAAGTCAGAACACATTCCGAAAGATAGATTATCTGGAGCAGAGGCTATGAAGGAGATTCTCAGGGGATCTGGCTAGAAAGTTAGCCTTGAGGCCGATTATGGAAGGTTTGAAAGGACAGGCTGTATATTATCCTCTGAGATATGGGCAGTCCCTCAAGGGAATAGCATTGTCAAAATTGGGTGGATAAGGAATGGGTAGGAAGAAATAAATGTTTATTAAGTATTCATTAAGTGCTTTTGTTTTCTCATTTAATCTCTAAAACAATCCTGAAGGGTAGATGCTATTAATAGTCCCATTTTACAGTTGAAAAAACTGAGGCAGACCCAGGACAGTACTGGTAGTAAGTTTATAAGGTTGGAGTAAAACTGAGATCTTCCTGATTCTAAGCTAGTGCTCTATTCATTTGGGCAGCAAGACTGCCTAAAACATTATTCTGTTGGATCCTAAGGACAACAACTAGGGGACAGAAGGAAGATGGCAGGGATAGATGGAAGGGACGACTGCGGAGGTAGCATCTCTAGAACAGATCTGCTTTGCAACTAGGGACTGGAAAAGACTTAAGCTAAATTTCCTCAGTCCTGAACCAAAAGTGAATCGGTGGCCAGAGACCAGAAATTGAGAGCTGTCATAGACTGAGGAGGAAGGGAGTAAGTGTCTGCCCTCAAGGGCCCTGGGCTCCCCCTGGAAATACAGTCATTGTTCATCACAGATATTTTTCCCCAGAGAAGTCCTGATTTCAAGAACATAAAATACATTTTATAAAAATCTTTGGTTTCAAGTTTGGAAACTGTAACAGAATCACAGAATTTCAGAGGTAAAAGGAACTTTAGCAGTCTCCCTACAAATTCCCAACAAGGGGTCCTCCAGTAAAATTACCCATGAATATAACTTGTAAATAAAAAGCTATTAAAAATAAAAAAAACAAGGGGTCCTCTGGTCTTGGCTCGCAGACCTCCAGTGAAAAGGGGCTGTTCCACTATAGGGCAGCTCTTATCATTAAGAAGCTTTTTCTGCTGACATGTCTTGGACTAAAATGTAAATCATCACATTTCCCCCTAACTAAATTTCATCTTAGAAGAGGAGAAACAAGGTAATCCAGAGCCCAGAAGATATGGATTCCTCTAATATAACTGGCTGTGTGATCTGGGACAAATTGTTGGGCTTTTTAATCACCCTGGAAAACTTTCCAAGTGACAGAGAAAAAGCATGAAAGACATTTCCGCATCTGAGAGGTTCTCATATGTAAAATTTCAGCCCAATGCTTTCACTTTTCCAGAATATTTTGGATTGTGACATCCAATGCATTCACGATCCCTCCAAACGTTGTGTCTGTCATCTATGGATTTAATGAGCAAGCTGATTTTGCCTTTAGTCAAGTGACTGCTGAAACTATTAAATGCAGAGGGCCCAGCACAGATCCCTTTGGCACTCTACTAGAGACTTCCTTCTGAGTTGACACTTTAAATTAATGACCATTCTTTAAATCTAACACATTGAACCACTTCTGAATCTACATAATTGTATTATCATGTAAGTAACATCTTTCCCTCTTTTCCACAAGAATGAAATCTTAGAAAACTCTATCCTCATCCTTCCTCTGAACTCCCGCTTAATAACTTCATCTACAAAAGGAATGATTCTAGTATAACTTTTGTTGACGGATCCATGCTCATCCCCTTGCTTTTGTAGGTGGCAGAGTACACAGATCATCGGATTTTGAATCGGGAAAATCTGAGTACAAATTCTGCCTCAGATACTTATTAATTGTGTGACAATAGGCAAATCACTTTATTCCTTTCAATCTCATTTTCCTTACCTTTTCAATTGCACTTACCTCCCAGGATTATTGTGGAGATCAAATAAGATACTCTACATAAAGTGCTTCAAAAACTTCAAAGTGCTTCAAAGTATATTATAAATGGCAGTGAATATTATTATATCTTTGCTAACTTCAGACTCACCAGTGTCTAGCTTGCTGAACCCATTCTCTTCCCTTTTTTAGTTTTTAAAATAAGGTAGGACATATTTACCTTTCTCCAGCCCTTTAGAATCTTTCCTGTTTTCCTTGTAAAGGTCACTGGCATTGGCTCATCAATCAATCCTACCTGCTCTTTCAGAAGTTCATACAGGTCTAGTGACTTGGGAGCTAGGGCCCTAACCATCTCCTTCCTTCTCCTGGACCTCGGCTTCCAATTAGCCATTCCTTGTTAAGCACCTTCCAATATAAAACCTATTCTCCTCACCTGACAAAAGAGACTCATATAAGAACTAAGCAGTGCGATGATAAAACTAATCCCACCAGCAAAGGATCCACGATAGGAGAGAAACCTGACTGAAACTTAATTGACATGACAGTGGTACAGAAGGCCGGACCTGTTTGATGAAGTAAGAGAATGACTGGAAAAGAGAGAACCAGAATGACAGGGTGAGATGCCCTTGGAAGAGCAGGCAGAAAGGATTTCCATGCTGGAAAGGGAGTGGGAAGACAGAAACAGTCTTTGGGTGATGGAGGGTTCCTTCTTGGGAGTGAGAAGAATAATTATAGTTAGTATTATATATATATTAGTATGGATATATTATTATTATTATATCCACACTAATAAATATAATGTGTATATTAGTATTAGTATGTAGTATTAGTATTATAATTATAATAGTATTATATATAGTATTATTAATTATAATAATTATAGTTAGTATTATAGCTATAATACTTTAAATTTACAAAGCACTTTACAAATGTTACCTCATTGTTGTTACTCAAAAAATAAAATTAAAAAAAAGCAAAGTAGGTGCTATATTCCCATTTTGCAGAGAAGGAAACTGAGGCTGAGATTCAATAACTTGCCCAGGATCACACAGTTTTCAAATGGCTATAGCAGGACTTGAACTTGGCTTTTCCAGGCCCCTAATACCGCACTCAATCTATCGTACCACCTAGCTAAGAGCAGTGTGAGGGTGAAGACTTTGCCTGTTACCAATCTGGCACTAGTTATTCAAAAAATTGGCCACTTTGCTGAGCCTGTCCAGGAATTGTCCTTGGACACGTCATTAAGTTAACTGGAATTTCCTCTCTCCCATTCCCTTTGGGTGGAGGGAGAGGAAGCATCCAATTACCTAAGGGAGAGGAAGCATCCAATTACCTAAGTGATTGCATGAAACTTGGGCAAAAGCAATGAGCTACAAGCTATTGGGAGATTCCCACTGAATGACATTGAGCTTGGGGTTATAGAACAGGTGAGTAGATTTTGCTTAATCTGGAGAACCCCTGGGCACATCCAAAATCAGCCTGGGAGCATCCTATCAGTCTTCTCTTGGAGAATTGGCCCTTCTGGCCTCAGGGAACATCTTTCTCTTATGATAGAAAGAACAAGGAATGTGGAATCATGATTACCCGTGCTCCCACTTAGAACTTGGAGAGGTCATTAACTGAGAGTTTCTTCAGCTTGAAAATGAGGGAGTGGGATTGGTTGGTCTCAAATTTCCAAATCTGCTGTAATCCTATAAGATCATGGACCAAGTTAGATAGAATCCCTTAAAGGTATTAGTTACTGCCTCTACCCTCCCACCAAACATATACACACAGTCTGGGACTAGGTGATGTTATTTTGTACAATCTTTCATGACCTTCCCCTGATGTAGTATTTCTGTCTCTGTAGCAAGTATGTTCTGGCTCTACAATGCCAGAGACAGGTCAGCCACATTTGCTGCCTTGAGACTTTAGGATACCCTGAAGAACTCTGGGGTATTTACTCTCTCGTGCCACAGGATCAAGCTGGGTCCCTTTTACACACTTTTTTAATTCCATTTAATCCTTTAATATCAAGAAGCTTTTTCAAAAGAACATTCACTTAAAAGACTTAACAAAAACAAAAGAATAAATATCCCCCTCACGATATCTCTGGAATATACTCTCTCCTCTCCCAGCTCAGTCTTGAATATAGCTCAGTTTCTACATTTCATTAGGGCCACTGAGTTCACTCCAAATTCAGCATCAATATCAGATGCATCTTGGGCTTAACTACTTCAGGGCTTTCTCCTCCAAGCTAAGCAGCCTGTAAAAGCAGGGTGATAATGTCAGGATGCTGCTTTTCCTTTATCTAAAATGGAAAAAATAGGTGATGGGGCAGGAAGGAACCCAGACCTATATTCACAAGGTCATAAAGTAGGGAAGGCCCAAAACAGGAAAGATTTGTCTCCTCCTAGATTCCATAAGTGAAACAATTAAGCAATCTTACAGGATGCTAAAGACTATGAGGCTGACTCAGGTCTTCTGGGTGCCTCTGTAGCCAGGACAAAAGTGTCCCCTTCTCCGTGTGGTTAGCCAACCTGAACCAATTACAGAATATTTATGGATGCTCCAAAGCCTCTCCACTAGATAGCCCCACCGCTCTCCTTGAAACAGGTGCATTGGTCTTTTACTCAAGGAAAAACAGTCTCAGCCAAACATTCAAAGCTTTCACCAGTTCTGATTCCAGATCTATTTCCATGCCCCTTGTAAATCCTTCAGCACCTCCATGAATCAATGGTTCCATGAATTCCTTGAGATGGATACCCAATCCCTTGACACAGGTTACAATCCTACTCCCTCAACTATGGTCTTGAAGACTATATTCTTGGTCTATTCTTGAATTATTCTCGAAGAATAATATCCCACAGTTACCGATGACTCAGGAAGTAGGTCCACGAGTTCCTCAGGTTCTACTGAAAATCTTTCAGGAACCTCATGCCCTTTTTATAAAAGATTTTGTTTGGAGAGACTTTTTTGCCTTTCCTTTCTTGTAGAGCAGATATTTGGAAGAGCGAATGATGGACAAAAGTATGCAACCTATTTATATGTGATTTTTTGAATACTATTTTAAATTGGATGGGAAACTAGAATCATGGAATTACCAGGCCACTATCTCACCCTTTCTCTCTGTTTCAATACCTATTATTTTTCATTTCAAATATGTGATTGTATTAGTTCTTTCCACAAGAATGAATTCTCCTAATTTAAATAAAATATTAAAAAATCACTCTGTAAAGTGAGACAGCTTCAGTATCATCAGCATGATAAAGATGGAAAGAAACAAACATTTTGAAAACACCTACTATGTGCTAGGTGCTATGCTAAATACTTTATAAATATCATCTCATTGGATTCCACCACAACTCTGGGAGGTAGGTGATACTATGATTTCCATTTTGCAGTTAAAGAAACTGAGGCAGACAGGTCTAACAGCTGGTAAGTGACTGAGATAAAATTTGAACTTGGCTCCAAAGTGGCACAGTGGATAGAGTGCTGGGCCTGGAGTAAGGAAAACCTGAATTCAAATCCAGCTTCAGATGCTTATTACTGTGGGACTCTGAGCAAGGCGCTTATTTCTGTTTGAAGTAGTTTCCTTATCCATAAAATGAGCTGGAGAAGAAAATGGCTAATCACTGCAGCGTCTGTGCTAAGAAAATCCAAATGGGGTCACAAAGTGTAATACGCGACTGAAATGAGTGAACAACGATTTCCTGGCTCTATATAATATAGTATTATATTATAATGTGATATATAATATCATAATTAAAATTTTACTTATATGTATTTTATATTTGTTATATTATAATATATAATAATATAATGTGTATATTATATTATTATATATTATACAATTGTGTAATAATAACTAGCATTTATATGATTATTAGATTTGTAAATGTTACATTATTCAATGCTCACCATAACCTCAGGAAGCAGATGATATTATTATCCTCTTTTTACAAATGAGGAAACTGAGTTCCATTTACCCAGGTCTACTTACACTCAGCTAATAAGTGTCTTAAACCCGACTCCCTATGTCCAAGTTCAATACTCTATCCACTGCACTAGGAGGTTAATAATCATATATGGATAATTCTAAGGATATCCACTCTGAGCATCTGGAATACGTGGCAGGCCGAGGCGAGATGGAGGGAAAGGAGGCTGTTGGGGTCCTCCTCGCTCAGCCGTGGGACAAATAGCAGGAGAAAGGGAAAGGAACCTGGGGATGCCATGGGGCGAGGGCAGATGTGGCCAATCCCAGAGTCCTGGCAGCTGAATAGATTCCTCTGATTCATTGTTTCAAAGCAGAGAGACTGGGAGTTCCCAGTCAAGGCCAGGGAGAGTCAAAATATGTGAATTCTGAGAGTGCTAAGATCAAAATCATAGATTTCCCTGAACCCTTTTCAATTGGATTTGCCCAGGATTCTGACCAATCCACTTTAATAAGACCCAAAGTTTGCTCCTTCACAGCCTGTTTTCCCAGTCCAGGCAGTCCCAAGGTAAGCCTGTGCCCCCCAACTTTAGGCCATATAAACTTGGCCTATGGGGGCTCACAGAGCATCAGCTGCACTGTTATTAATGAATGTCCAGCTCTGAGTTACCTGATCCTGGTTCTGGAAAAGCCCGATGGGGCTGGAGTTAAAATGAAGCGGCAGCTTCGGGGCTCCACCAACCAATTACCCGCCTTAAGAAATTCATTTAATGTCTCTGGGACTCAGTTTCCTTCTCACTGAAATTAAGGGATTGAACTAGATGACCCGTCCAGTTCTCTATCTATCATCCTGTGACTCACTCTGGTTGGCGTGAGAAAGGAAGGAAGCCTCCTCATTTCCTTCTGCTTTGATTGCTTCCTCAGCTTCCCTTAAAAGGTAAAAGGTAGGACCCAGAGAGAGAACTATGGGAACCGAGTGGGGATCACAACATAGGATTTTCACTTCTTTTTTTCTTTGCTTACTTTTTTTCTTTCTCATTTTTTTTCCTTTTTGATCTGATTTTTCTTGTGCAGTATGGTAAATGCAGAAATATGTATAGAGGAATTGCACATGTCTAATATATATTGGATTACTTGCCATTGAGGGAGGGGAAAAGGAGGAAGGGAGGGAGAAAAATTTGGAACACAAGTTTTTGCAAGGGTGAATGCAGAAAACTATGCAGATGTTTTATTGAAGCTTTTTATTTTCAAAACATATGCATGAAACATATATTGTATCTAGGATATACTGCAACATATCTAAGATATATAGGACTGCTTGCCATCTTGGGGAGGGGGTGGAAGGAGGGAGGGGAAAAGTCGGAACAGAACCGAGTGCAAGGGATAATGTTGTAAAAAAATTATCCTGGCATGGGTTCTGTCAATATAAAGTTATTATAAAATAAAATAAAATATTTATTAAAAAAAATATGCATGGGGACAGCTAGGTGGAGCAGTGGATAGAGCACCAGCCCTGAAGTCAGGAGGACCTGCGTTCAAATCTAACCTCAGACACTTAACATATCCTAGCTATATGACTTTGGACAAATCACTTAACCCCAATTGCCTCAGAAAAAAAAAAAAAAAAAAACAACAACAACATATGCATGGATAATTTTTCAACACTGACCCTTGCAAATTTTGTGTTCCAATTTTGCTTCACTTCCTCCCCTTAAGGCAAGTAATCCAATATATGTTAAACATGGTAAAAATATATGTTAAATCTAATATATGCATCCATATTTATATAATTATCTTGCCTATGCATATGTTTTGAAAATAAAAAGCTTTTTTTAAAAAATGCCAAAAAAAAGGTAAAAGGGAGGGATGTCATTCCTCCGGTCTAGGGCCGTGACTGACCAGAAGGGAAGAAAACATGTGACCCCAGAGTAGTTCTGCCCACTGCCCTCCTAGGTCCACACAGGGCAGATGCCTTCTGCAGTAAGGTGGCTGAATTAGCTGGTCCCTTTAATCATGCATGTAACATTCCTCAGATACCCACCATGTGCCAAATACTGTGGAGCTGCAAAAACAGCAAAGAGCCAGAGCCTGCAATCCGGGAGCTTATATTCCATGGGGATGATGGGAAGTGGGAAGTGAAATAAGTTTCAAAGGGTGTTGTTGCCCTTAAAGGGCTAAAAAAATTTAGCTATCACTAAAGCACCTATATTTTTCAAATGAGAAAACCAAAAGTGAGAGAAGGAAGTGGCTCACCAGCAAATTAAAGACAAAGGTGGCACTCAACTAGTTCCCCTGTTCCTGAACCCTTCTTCCTTGCCCTGAGGTATTTATTTGGAGCTCATTGACCCAGTAGGATTATTGATCACCCAACTAAAAGGGATTTCAGAAGCTCTCTCGTCCAACCATAACCCAACAAGGATCTTCTCCCGGTACCCAGGGGATGGAGAATTGAGCCCCGAAATCAGCAAGTTAAAATCTGATTGTAGATACTTACTAGCTGGGTGATTTTAGGCAAATCATTAAACTCTCAGTCTGCCTCAGTTTCCTCATTTATAAAATGGAAAATCAGCCTCTACTTCCCAGGGTTGCCGTAAGGATAAAATGAGATCTTTGTAAAGTGTTTTGTGTATCTTAGAGCATTAGATAGATGTTATTGTTGTAACAGAACCAATGTGTTATCCAGCCTGAGCCGGGAGACTTCTAGCAAAGGGTCCACTCCAAATCTTGAGGTCTCTCTAATTGTCACTAAGTTCTCCCTCAATCAAGCTCAGTTTGCTCTTCTTTATTGTCCCTAGTTCTGAACTCTGGAATGGAGCAGAGGAAGGTTAATCCATTTTCTACTTGATGGGCTTTCAAATATATGAAGAATGGTCGTGTCCCCTAAGTCTATTTCAAGCTCTGCCAGACTTTTTCCATCGGGAACTCAAGGTCCTTCATCGTCCTGTTTGGTCTCCTCTGGACACTTAGCAGCTTGTTCATTTTTTGCCTAAAAAAGTGGTACCCAGAATGGAGATAAGTACTCCCAATGCAGTCAGACCCTAGCTGAGCAAACAGGGCTCCCCAGTTGGACACATTGCCCCTCAAGTCTGCTCTTTCTTCTCTGGCTACTTTCCCGTGACTGATGCTAGAGTTGTAATATTCTGTGGCAAAATAAATAAACAAAGCTCCTACCCAGCCCTAGAGAAAAAAACTGGGGAGCAATGAAGGGAAGTTTAAAAAAAAGGGCATATTTGGGCTCAACATGGGGGAAATCTGCACAGGATCACAGGGTTTTTTGGTTTGTGAGGCAATTGGGGCTAAGTGACTTGCTCAGGGTCACACAGCCAGGAAATGTTAAGTGTCTGAGGCTAGATTTGAACTCAGGTCCTCCTGACTTCAGGGCTGGGGCTCTACCCACTGCACCACCTAGCAGCCCCCTAATTTCTGGTGGATTGCAGGGTTTGAATTGGACAGGACCTTCAAGGTCATCCACTCCAGAAACTTGGAAAGGGCCAGGCCTTTGTCCAAGGTCACTCTGTAGTAAGTAATTTTGTCATTATTGTTGAGGACTTCCCTCGCTCCTAGTCCCCCAGATTTGGACACAAAGTGCCATCTTTGACTTTTCCCTCTTCACACCCCATAATCAATCTCAGTTTCCTTAGGAACATGTCTTGAATGCACCCCTTCTTTCCTGTGATGCAGCCACCCCTCCTTCACCCTCCCAGGCCCTCATTACTTCATGCATGCAGGATTGCAGTAGCTGCTGGGAAGGATGGGAGGGGGAAAGAGAAATGGGGGGGGGGCTGCCTGCCTCGGATCCCACCCCTCCTCCAACCCCTCCTCCATTCAGCTATGAAATGAAGCTCTGACCAGATGACTCGCCCTACTGGATTGACTTTCTGTCACCTCCAGGATAAAATATAATAAATAAATATTTTAACAAAAAATAAAATATAATAAAACAAAATCTTTGTCATTCAAAGCCCTTTACAACCTGAGTTCCCGCCCTGATCTTCTGCCCTCCTCCTCTCACACACATCGTGCACACACATATACACGTGTCCCCACACAGGTACACACAGAAATATGCACACACACCCTCTGCAACCCAGGGACAATACCAGAATCTCCTGTGTCCGGCTTGGGCATTTCCTCTGGCCGTCCCTCTGGCATGGGGCGACCTCTTCCTCATGTCTGCCTCTGTTTCTTGGGCTCCCACCAAGTCCCAGATAAAATCTCATCTCCCAGGAAGAGCCTTTCCCAATCCCCCTTAATGTTAAGGCTTTGTCTCTACTGATCCTCCCCCAATTATTCTGTAGAAATCTTACTCATCTGTGGTAGTTTGTACCTTATTCCCCATCTCCATTAAATTCTAAGTTTCTCAAGACCAGGGACCTGTTTTATTTCCAGAGCACGTAGTAGGTGCTTCATAAATGCTTGTTGAGTGATTAAATCGAGAGCTTCTACCCACTGCCCCACACTGCCTGACACACAGATCTGTCCAAAAGCCGATGGGCTGGCTTTGGGGGGAGTGACCCCCCTTCTCTGGTGGTCTTCAAGCAGCACTTGCTGGTCACCGGCCTGGACGTTGGACTGCCCCTGAGGGCTTCTGGGCTCCAGCTCTCATTCTCTCTGATTCTTTAATGCTTTGCTGTGTACAAGGAACTTTCTTTTATTTTGTATTATACATTTTGAAGTCAAGGTCATCCCCCTAGTCCCCCAGGGAAGAAGCGGGAGCACTTAAGGATGAGTCAGCAATCTCTACCCAGGGAGGGGGGTAGAGCGAGGAGCCAGACCCAGAAAAGTGTCCACTGTTTATTGGCCTCCCAGTGTGGTGCTATCTCAGCTCTGCCAATGAGCTGGGAGCCACGGAGTCCTGGAAACAGAACTCCACTGGGGACGTGGGCTTGAGCAAGATGGAGCAGCTCAGGCACGTGGAGGGCGAGCTGGGTTCAGACCTCCGGGTCTCCAAGGCCGGCAGGTTCCAGCAAGGATGCCCCAAGACTGCGGAGGTGACCAGGAAAGTCTGGACTGGTCACTAGTGTGGATCGTAGGACTTGGGGCCCAACCCTTTTGTATCAGAAAGGAGAAACTGAGTCACAGAGAGAGGGGAAGTGAGGGCTCAACAGTCCCTGGGCTAGTGAGCAACAGAGATGGAGCTGGATACAATGGAAAGAGACCTGAACTCAGTTTATTTTCCTGGTTTTACTCACTCTACTCATCAGCCTCCATCTGGGAGCCTGCTCCCCTCACTGGCGAGTCCTTAGCCTGGATCACTGCAGCCAAGCTCCCTTCATTCCTAGCTGTGTCACTCTCAGGGCTCCAGATCCCAGGCGGGGACCCCACTCTCCCCCCAACCACCTTCCCTGCCTTTGTCCTCCTGCAGGAGAACGTCTGCTTGTGTGGGTGTCCCTAAGGCTTAGCAAAGTGCCTGACAGTAAGACCTTAATCAATGCCCTATTACCCATTTGTCTACCCAGCTACCCTATCCATCTATCTCCCTATCATTCATCTATTTTTCTGTCGTCTGCCTACCATTTACCAATAATTTATTTACCCAGCTAGCTTCTCATCTATCATCTATGCATCTATTATCTATTGATCATCAACTTATTCAGCTAATGTCTATCTATCCATCATCCATCTATCAGTTATCTGTCATCTATCTATCCATTATTCCATCTATGTTTCCATTCATCCTTCTGTCTTTTACCTATCACAGGATTTAGATCTGAAAAGGACCCTGAGATTATCTGGAGAACCCCTTTTACAGATGAGGAAACTGAGACTAAGAGAAGGGAAGTGTCACAGGAGGTAAATTTCCTTTAGGAAAATTAACAAGGACAGGTCAAAGGAAAAAGAGCCAGAACCTACAGCCCCCCAGAAGGATGTAGTAGATAACTGCCACTATTAATACAGGAAGCCAAAGCTCATGCTTGGCTCAAGCTCAAAGAGGCTTCCATGATTAATTCCTTGCAAGCAGGAAGCTAAAAGGAAAGACATGGCCAGAAATAGTGAAAAGGGCTTTGAAAAGGGGCTATCCATTGTCCCCCTAGTCAGCTCTCCCCTGAGCTCCAAGCCCTCTTTGCTAACTGTCCCACCTCTCTACCCGATGTTCCACAGGAATTCCAAATAAAACATGTCCGTGAACATTATCTTCCCTCTTAAACCTGAGCTTCCTCTTTACTTGCTGAAGGGTCTCCCCACCCTTCCAGTCGCCCAAGTGACTCTGAGTATCTCCAGAGAGCTTAGCTTCCTGCCCCTCTGGCCAGAGACAGGACAGCGGACTAAGGAGGTACCTTGGAGGCCAACAGACCCAAGCCAAAGGAACAGGGGTTTAGGATGTGTCCACACCATGCTGGGAATCATGCAAGGGGATGAGATATCAGTCAGGAAAAAGGAAAAGTCATTCCTGCCCTAAGATCACAGGTCCCGGCCAAGAAGGGATCTGATTTTACAGATGGAGAAATCGAGGGTAAGAGAGATTATGTGACTTGCCCCAGTAATAAGTGACAAGACTTATTAATAATAATAATAATCACTAGCACTACTATATTGCTTTACAAATATTATTATATCTTTTTATCCTCATAAGAAACCTTGGAGGTAGTTGCTATTGTTTTCTCCAGAGTGATACAATGAGAGAGAGACACAGAGATAGAGACAGAGATCAAGACAGAGACAGACAGACAGAGACACAGAGACAGAAAGAGACAAAGACAGAGATAAACAGAGACCAAAACAGAGACAGCCAGACAGAGACATGGAGACAGAAAGACACAGAGACAAAGACAGAGATAAACAGAGACTAAGACAGAGACAGAGACAGAGACACAGAGACAGAGACACAAAGACAAAAACAGAGATAAACAGAGACCAAGACAGAGATAGACAGACAGAGACACAGAGACAGAAAGAGACAGAGACACAGAGACAGAAAGAGACAGAGACAAAGACAGAGATAAACAGAGACCAAGACAGAGATAGACAGACAGAGACACAGAGACAGAAAGAGACAGAGACACAAAGACAAAAACAGAGATAAACAGAGACCAAGACAGAGACAGACAGACAGAGATATGGAGACAGAAAGAGACAGACACAAGATCAAGACAGAGACAGACAAACAGGCAGAGACTCAGAGAGATAAAGAAGGACAGAGATAGAAAAACAGAGACACAAAGAGAGAATAGAGAGGAGAGTGTTTATTAAGCACTTACTATACTCCAGGCAATCTGCTAAGTGCTAGACATACAAGTACAAGCACTAGCAGGCAGGTTTCATAAATAAGACAGTCTATGCCCTCAAGTAATTTATACTCTAATAGGATAAGATAATTCAAAAAGGGGGGGCTAGAAATCCAGATGTGATACATAGTGAACAGTCAATGGGAAAATAAGGTGGAACCTGGGCCTTAATAAAATAAGGAAAAGCTCATCTATCTGAGATGGGATCCTGGGTTAAGTCTGAGCTTCTGGTGGAATAGAGATAGGTCTCTGACAGGGCAGTCCCTTGAGAGACGTCCCTTCCTTCCCCTTCCCTCAGCTCTACCCACATTTCTCAATATACTTGTGTCGGGACAAATGTCCAACTTCAGATTCAGGAAATCCCTGTGGGATATGGGGGCCTTAAAGAGAAAGTTACAAAAAATGGTTTGTTTCTTTTTTTGTCAGTGGCGTGGAGGGTGGAAAGGAAAGAAAATCAATATCTATTTTTTAAAATGGAGGGGGCTTCCCCATGTGGAACGGCCTTTCAGAGGAATTAAGGCTTTGCTAGTGTTCTTTAACGGTCTCACTGTTACAAGCTGTCTTTCACAAAGTGGGAATGATGGGGTTTGTGATAGAAAACAAAACATCCCAAGGAGATCAAAAGCAGAAGATGCTGAAAACCTCTCTATTCGGCCAGCTGGAAAGACTTTAGTGATGGTCTCATTGCCATTCAAAGGAGGCTCTCCAGGAGAAATCAATCCCGGAGAGTGCCCATAAGGATGGCTAGGAATCCATCAGGCCTTTCTTGGCCTTTCCCTCCCTCCCCTGGGAGCTCCTTCAAACGAGATCCTGAAGGTTCTTTGGGGGAGGGCCCTGGAAACCCCATTTCCCAACAATAAAGGCAAGATGTCTTCCCAAAGTCACACGGAGTCCACACTGGGAAGTCTCCCACCGCCAGGAAGCGCCCTCCAGGGTCAGATTAGGGGACAGGCCGGGAACCCCTAAGTCAGGGGTCCTCAAACTACAGTCCACGGGCCAGATGCGACAGCTGAGGACGATTATCCCCCTCACCCAGGGCTATGAAGTTTCTTTATTTAAAGGCCCACAGAACAAAGTTTTTGTTTTTACTGTAGTCCGGCCCTCCCACAGTCTGAGGGACAGCAAACTGGCCCCCATTTAAAAAGTTTGAGAAACCCTGCTGAGCATCCCTAGTCTCCCCAAGTCAGCAGCCAGCACATTCGCCTCCAGCCCGTGTCCCAGCTCTGATCATTGGTGAACAAGCCCTTCCACCTGCTGTGGGCTAGGAGGTAGGAAGATAAAACCATGGAAAAGGTGCCTTGACTCTATGGAGGGGAGAGAACATGGGTACACACAGACATATAGTGCATGTGTAATGTGTCTATCCACAGCTTCCTGACCTGGGGGAGAGGTGCGTGCATCCGTGTGTGTACATACGTGTGTATATGTGATGTATATTGTGGTTGTATTGCATGCATATGCACATACATATACATGCACATATATCTCCAAGTTGTGGACACGTGTATTGTGGGCATACATGTATCTATGTGTGGATGCACACGCATGTGCATATATTGTGTGTTCACAATAATGTGTGTTGTGCATTTATGTATGTGTGTAGTTTATGTGTATGTGTGCACCTGAATATGGGCAGTGCATATATGTGCATTACATATGTGCATGTGTAGATGGGTATGTGTATATACATGATGTGTTGTGTGTATGTAAGAATGTATATATGCGGGCAGGTGTTTATGTGTGGGTGTATATGTGTACGAGTATATGTAGGGAGGGAGGGAAGTACATATATGTGTATCCAAAATAGGGGAGCTGCGGATTCCTGGAAGCTGGAAGAGTATTTAGCTTCCCTCAGTCAGTCCTACTTTCCTCATCTAGAAAATGGGAATAAAAGTATTTTCATCTTCGGGGACTGCTGGGCAAATGACTAAGGGAGGGCAGAGAGTGCTCCCTTGGGACAGGTGGACACAGCCCCTGGTCCTGGCTCAGAGACTTGCTGGCTGTGGGGGATCCCGGAGCTGGGGGTGGGGAGGGAGCATTTAAATCTCAATCTCTCAGGTGTAAGGTAGGCATGAGAGCAGCACTTCCTCTCAGGGCCGGTGAGAGCATGCAAGGAGAGAGCACAGGTGGAGCGCTCTGCAAACCTTAAGGCCTCCAAGGTGCCAGTTGTGATGATGACAGTGGCGATGATGGTGGTGGTGATGATGATGATGAGGAGGAGGAGGAAGAGGAGGAGGGGGAGGAGGATGAGGATGAGGAGTATAATGAAGATGAGGATGAGGATGATGATGATAATGAGGATGAGGATGAGGAGGATGAGGATGAGGATGAGGATGATAATGAGGATGAGGATGATGAGGATGAGGATGATAAGGATGAGGATGATGATGATAATGAGGATGAGGATGAGGAGGATGAGGATGAGGAGGATGAGGATGAGGATGAGGATGAGGATGAGGAGGATGAGGATGAGGATGATAATGAGGATGAGGATGAGGAGGATGAGGATGATGACACTGATGATGAAGATGATGATGATGTCATTTAACTCTCTAAAACTCAAAGGTGTAGAGCAGGTGTTGACAGGCATGAGTGGTTGGTGTTTTCTCACAAGGAAACAGGTGAAATAAACATACTCATCCCCCCAAAAAAGGCAGAGAAGCTGCATAATGGTTAGTGCTTTGGGCCTAGAGCCTGAGAAAGCTGAGTTCAGATCTAGAATTGGACACTTCCTAACTGTGCACTCCTGAACAAGTTACTAGTCTCCATCGGCCTCAATTTTTCATCTGTAAAGTACAGATCGTAGCAGTACTCACTTCCCAGAGTCATTGTCAAAGGAAATGACATTTGTAAAGCTCTTTGCAGTCCCTAAAGTGATATCAACTTGCTAGATACTATTTAAAAAAACCTATCCCCATTAGCCGTGCATTCCCTCATTCAATAAAGCCACATGATGAAAGGGTGCTCTCAGGCCGATCAGGTGACTTTTCTGGCTGCTTACCGCCCGTTCTCTTTTTAATTTTTGATATATCTTGTTTTTATGTCTCCACTTCCCCTTGTAACAGAAGATAAATCATAGAAAAGGGGAAGGAAAGGCAGTTCAGGAAAGCCAACAATGACGTATAGCAACCACATCTAATAGCATATATTACTGTTGTTCCGTCGCGTCTGATTCTTCCTGACCTCACTTGAAATTGTCTCGGCAGATATACTGGAGTGTTTTTCCATTTCCTTCTCTGGCTCATTTTACAGATGAGGAAACTGAGGCACCAGAGTGCAGAGACTGGCTCAGTTACTGAGCTAGCAGGTGTCTCAAGCCAAGGCTGAGCTCAGATCCTCCTGCCTCCAGGCCTAGCGCTCCATCCAGGGCACCCCCAAGCTTGCTGAGAGTACATACAATACCAGGGGGTCCTCAAACTACAGCCCACGGGCCAGATGCAGCAGCTGAGGATGTTTATCCCCTTCACCCAGAGCTATGAAGTTTCTTTATTTAAAGGCCCACAAGACAAAGTTTTTGTTTTTACTATAGTCCGGCCTCCAACAGTCTGAGGGACAGTGAACTGGCCCCCTACTTAAAAAGTTTGAGGACCCCTGCGTCTAGACCCATAGATCCCCTGCACCTCTACAAAATAATGGAGGGGGAACATTTTCTCATCACTTCTGCATGGGGTCTAGAGCTGGGAGGTTGCGGTCACTAGTGGATCCCCCACATTTCACAGATAAGGAAACAAAATTAAGGTGCCCAGGATCGTAGAGGCCCCCCAGAGCTGGCCCTCTCTGTGTACTCGGCTGGGTCATTAACCATTCCCAGGCTTCTGCTGCTCGCCCCTGAATTCCTGGAACCCTGGGCCCCATCTAGAGCAGAGCTGGCTGGCTGCTGGCTCCCACCCGGTCCCCAGGCCCACTGCCCACCGGCTGCTGCCAGGAAAGTGGGCCAGCGTGCCCCCCCTCCATGCCATACTAATGCTGTGCCCGTGACAAGTGGGGCGGTGGGTGGAGTTCCTATAGGAAGAGGAGGGCACCGCCTGCCTACCAGGGTGTTCGGAACAGATAAAAGTCGGGCAGGGGAGGGAAGCGGGGCTGCCCGGAGAGGAAAAATCCCACTATCCTTGGCCTGGGAGAAAGCCGGGCCCCACAGGGAAGTGAGAACAATGAGGGCCCCCCCACAGGACTGGCCTTTGCCACTTCTCCAGGAAAGCAGCCATTCGGGCCAGCTCCGAGTGACGGCTGTCGGAGCTACAGCCAAGAACAAGACGGAAAAAGAAATAACCGGGAACGAGCATGTTCTCAAGGCCCCGCTGACCTTTGCTGCCAGCCCACATTCAATCAAACATGGACTAAGTTTCCATTAGCAAGAGCTAGGCCTTGAAAGCAGCAGGCCGAGAGGCGCTTGGCTGGTGCAGTAGGCAGAGTATTGGGAAGATCGGAGTTCAACCCAGCCTTCTGAAATCCCCTTACCTGCTGCCTGCCTCAGTTTCCCCATCTGTAAAAGGAGCTGATAAGAAAGAAGTCATATGACTAGCATACGGTAGGTGCTTCATAAATGCTTATTTCCTTCCTTCCAAAATCTGAATGCCCTGATGCTGTCTGCGGGACCTCGGACCTCCCTGGGCCCGTTTCCTCATCTAGCCCGACTCTCAGATATGAGGCCCAGACTGAATACTCTGACTCTCTTCTCTCCCTAAATTCATGATTCTAGGAAGAAGAGATGAGAAAATACACTTTTCCCTTTTTTTTCAGGAATGGAGCTTGGTGGGGGCAGCTATAAGTTTGAGGCTTGCTGGAAATACTGTCTCTTCCAGTTCTGGACCACGACTCCGTGGATCTTACTTTGTGACCTCAAGACCAGGGACCGGCTCTGGGCCAGTTTCCTTGTCGGTCAAATGACAAGACTTGAACTAGATAAGCTCTTCAGGTCTTCTAGCCCAGAATCCTAATTATCATCTCCACACAAAAGACTCCCAGGGCTACCTTCTGGTCTTAATCTCTCTCCTGAACTCCAAGTCTACATCATCGATGGCCCGCTGGACATCCCCACTCGGATGTTCCATCATCAATCTCCAACCCAACAAGTCTAAAATGGAACCCACCATCCCCACCTCGGCCTCCTCATCCATCTCTCCTCCAAACCCCATCATTTCTCTTGAGTTATCCGAGACTCATTCACACTTAACTCTTTCCTCTTGTTCATCCCCCTTGGCCAATCAAATCCTACTGATTCCGTGTCCATGACACCTGTCATAGCCGTTTCTTTCACTTCCTCCCATGGCCAACAACTGATTTCAGGCCTTCATCACCACTTTCCTGGACTCTTGTGATAACCTCCTGATTGGTCTCCCTGTCTCCAGCCTCTTCCCCTTCCCATTTATCCTCCCCACAACTGCCAAAATAGTCTTATTCCATACAGTTCTGACCCTGCTGCTGCCTTCCCATTTATCCTCCTCACAGCTGCCAAAATAATCTTATTCCATACAGTTCTGACCCTGCTGCTGCCTTGCTCAAAAACCTTCAGTAGCTCCCTCTTGCCTCTTAGTTATGATTTCAAAGTCCTCAGTCTGACACTTAAAACCTCTCTCAAGCCGACTTCTGTCTCCTTCCTTCCTGGACTTTTTTCATGTTATTCCCTTTCATGTGCAATTTGTGCAGCCAAATTGGACTACTTGAGATTCTTCTACCTTGACTTCCATCTCCGGCCTCTGTGCAGGTCTATGGCCTGCCCCCAAGCCCAGGAAGTACTCCTTCTGCATCTCCATCCACCTGCATGGTGGGATGACCTTCCTTTGAAGCTCAGCTCAGGCGTCATGTTCTTTGGGAGGCTCTTTCCTGGGTCTCCTCTCCCCCCCGCCACCCTCTTCTCTTGCTGCTCTTCTTCCCAAAGACCTAGATTCGGGTCTGGAAGGGACCTTGAAGGTCACTGAGTCCACCTGCCCTTTTGAGATAAGTGAAGTTCAGAGGGATGTAAGTCACCTGCCCAAGGTCACACAGCAAGAACTGAAGCAGGAATCAAACCCAGCTCCCTCTTCTTACCCACAGCACTCTATCCACTATTCCACATTGCCCTCTCCCTTCTGGAATGATTTTGTATTTGCTAATCCATGTCCACATTGGATCTCCACCCCAATCCCTTTTCTTTTGCCAGCAGAATGGAAGCTCCCTGAGAGCAGGATGCAGTGGGTTTTTTGCTTTTGTATATCTGTTGCCTAGCACAGTGCCTTGTACATAGTAAGTGCTTAATAAATGCTTGTTGCTTGATTTGTATCCCTAGCCTAGCAAAGTGCCAGACACATTATAGTCACTTACTAGCTATCTTTGAGTATAACTGACCCTCAGCCAGTTTCTGGCTCTAGATCTTATTATTCTGCGTGTGATCACATTTCAGGTGATCCGTAACATTAGCTGGAGAGAAAGGGGGGCTGAGTCCTGGGCCCCAATATGGGATTGAGTTGAGTTTCCTTTGGATTAAATCTGTGATTTCATTGGTCTAGGGAACTGTCAAATGAGGAAGCTCCCTCTGCTGGTGTAGGTTGGCACCTGCTCAGTATTTTTTAGCCTTAAAGACTTTCCTAGAGTTCTTGGATTTGGGGGAGGGTCATAGAGCCGGGATGTATCAGAAGCAGGAATTTTAACTCAAGCATTTGTCTCCAAAGCCAGCTCTCTATCCACTGGGCCTCCCTGCTTCTCCCTTACAAGTACTACTCTGCCCCAGGTGAGAGATATCCTCCCATTCCTCGGTCTGAGAAACTTTGCCACCCTCCCCTCAATGGGCTGTGGAAATAGAAAAGTCCTCTTCCTGAGGCTGGGGAGCTCAGCTGGAGGAGCTGGGGCCCTGGGATCCAGGGCCATGCCGGAGCCCGTCCAAAAGGATGGCTTTTAGTTTCCATTCAAAACCATCACAGAGCTGGAACAGCCATTATACACGCTCACTGAGGGGCTTTGAAAACCCTGGAGACCATAACCATCCCATCCTACCTGACCCAAGGGGAAGGGGAACATGGAGCAGATTGATTCTCTTTGAGCCCCATTATAGCTCCTAGACTTCAGAAATGGAGAGTCCTGGGAGGCCGTGGAGCCCAGGGCCTTTCTTTTCCTGAGGAGAAGATGAAGCCCAAGTAGACGTGACTTAGAGGTACAAGGTCAGCCGGGGAGTAAGAGCACAGGGCCTCCTTTGCTGTTTGGGGAAGCCCTTCCATTGGCCTTTCTTCTAGGTCCACGGTTCTCAGGCTGGTGTCCATGAACAGGGTTTTATGTTATGCTTCATTCTGTGAAGAGGAACATAGGATTCCTACCCAAAGGGGTCTGGATAATTAAAGAGTTAAAAACCCTTGAACTTGAGTATTCAGGGAAGTGGAAAGTGCTGGCTCCTGGCACATGTTGTTGTTATTGTTCATTCATGTCTGATTCTCCATGACCCTATTTGGGATTTTCTTGGCAGAGACACTGGCATGGTTTGCCATTTCCTTCTCCAGTTCATTTTACAGATAAGGAGACTGAGGCACACAGGGTGAAGTGACTTGACCAGGGTTGCATAGCTAAGATTTGAACTCAGGACTTGCTGATTCCAGACCTAGAGTTCTTCCACTGCTCCACCCGGCTGGCCCTTTCTTGGCACTTAGTAACTGTTTCATAAGAGCTTCTTGATGACCACAAGTTGGTTAGTGAGAGTGAACTGAATTAAGGACCAGAGACAATTGGGTTCGGGAAGTACGGTGGTCCTGTCGGGGTTTCCCACTCCTTGGTTTTGCAGACTCCTTGGAAAGAATATGGGATCTGTAGTCAGAAAACCAAGCTTTGAGCCCTAACTTTGCCACTCACCACCTGTTTGGCCTTGGAAAAGCATTTCATGTGTCTAGATCTGTTTCCTGATTTGTAAAATGGGAGAGTTAAACCAGAGAACCTCTGCAGTCCTTCCCAGCTCCAAAGGCTACACTCCCTTCACATCTCATGACCCAGCCTGGCGGACAAATGTTGATCTCATGCCATAACCTTGAGCTCCATCGCCGGCTGGACAAGCTGGCTTTCTCCGTTCAGCGGATGAACCATTCACTCGAGGGTCCAAGGCTTTCTGTTGGCAATGGGTCTCCTGAGAGGCTGCCTCCCAAGCCTTGCCCTTCAGGGAGACCCAAGGCAGGAAGGTAAGCAGGCCGCTGTTTGGATTGGACATCAGCCATTGTTTCCACCCTCCCCGCTTAACTGGCTTAACTTTTTATCAGTTGAGTCACCTTCCCATTGAATCCAGGACCAGCTCCACGCCCAAGGACCAGGAGAAAAGAAAGGGTAAAAATAAACTCTTGCAACCCTTTCTCTCTCCCTCCCCTTCTCCACCTCCCTCCTCGTACCACTTAGACTACAGTATTCCACCCAAACTTCTCGTGCCCTGCTCCCAGCTTCCAATAGACCTGTCATGTGCCTGGACACCTGCATTAAATGCCAATCCACTTGGAGCCCCTGGTGGACCCAGAGTCGCAAAAGACTGGACAAGTTCCTCACTTCTCTGATTTATAGGATCACAGACCAGGGACCATCTAATCCAAGCCCATCACTTTACAGATGAGGAAACTGAGGTTTGGGGACATTAAGTGACTCACTGAAGATCTCACACACACAGAGTGAGGACCACTGCTGTCAACTTCATCACTCTTCCCATAGTACTTGGCTTTTTCCCCTTCTTCCTTTATTAAATGAGGGAGAGGGATTTGGAAAGCCAGTGAAGGTCCTTCTGGCTCATAATCTTTCACTATCACTAGAGAGAAAACAGTTCCACTGCATCATTCATTGTCGTCATCATCCTCATCATCATTGAAGCAGGAAGGCCTGGGCAACTTCTCGCTTTATTTCTTTTCCATCCAGCAAACATAGAGTAAATGACAAATGGGTGTAGAGGTCGTGCTCAGGGGCATCAGGAAGATCCCCCAAGCTCAGGAGGAGCCCCCGAGGACCGCAGGGATGGGGCTCTACTGCCCCCATTCCTCGTTCCCTCTGGATTTCTTCCTCCTGGCCCGTAGCCGTGTCAATTGTATAACACAACATTAGAGCAGTAGGAAAAAGGATAATTTAAAACAGGAATGCAGGAGGTAACTATAATAACAACCCCCACCCCCAGGGTTGTTGAGGACCATATAAGATAATCACTGTAGAGAGCTTTGAGGGCCTGGGACGCAGAAATGCTGTTGTCTGAGCCAGGGCTCCAGCTCAATATCCCTTTGCTCTCTTTGCCCCTTTGCTCCATAGGAGAAGAGCTTGGGCGGGCAGGGGGCCTTGATTCAGCTCTTGGGGTCTGGGACATGATGGATAGCAAGGTATCAAGCCTACAAACATGGCTTCTCCAGCTGAGAACCCCGGGGCATGTGCCCTTGAATGGGAAATCCAACTCTGGAGTTTAACCCCCCATCTTCAGAGCTGGTCTTGGCCACGATCCTCTTCTTCTCACCGCTTGGGCTCCCGGGCTCCCTGCCAGGCTTCTTCCTATATGCTGATGACAGCGCCCTCACGGGAGGGTCACAGCTTTTTGATGCCCTTTGATGTGCCTGTCGGTGCCCTGGCTGACCCCGGCCCCTTCCCAGCCGGACCTTCCTCAGAACCAGAGAATCTCAGCAAGCCTCCCAGACCAGGCCGCTGTTGCGGCCTCGGTGACTGAGGTGCCTCTGACCCATCTCTGGGTCTGTGACCCGAGGTGATCTCCAGCTCTGGGACCTCGATCTCAGACCCCGCCCGAGCAAGATCCCCTCCTCCTCCACGCTGGGACGGGCGGTCCGCTAGGCTTGGCCCCAGTGAGAGCGAGCCACCAGCTTCCAAGGCTGCTCCGCCAAGGAGCGGTCAGCGCGTCCCGACACCGCGGCTAGCTGCCGCTTCTTTGTCGTCCCCACCCACCCCTCGAGGACTGAGCAGAATGAACGCAGCCCCTTCTGCTGGGACAAACCCTCAAATTTCTTCTCCTCTGTCCCCCTCCCCCGACCGTGATTTATGCCGCGGACCATTGTTCCCAAGGCCAGATTTCCTCCGAAATGTGATTTATCAGTACTTCGGTTCCTGTGTTTCTACCCGAAACGCACGCGCGGGTGCTCACACACACACACACACAGAGTTCAAAAAGGCTTTATCAGAAAGCGGCCCCTTGTCCCTCGCCCATTTCTTACAACAATGGGGCATTTCACATCGGGGACCACTCCATGATTGTGCCCTGACCTTTCCAAACTCCCTGCCCTTGACTCAGTCCGGCATTTAGAAAACATATTTGATTTCCTTCCCAGTTTCCACCCACCCACCCACGCTCTTGAAATTGTTGCGTATAGCTTTGTATCAGGGTTTGGCACAAAGAGCGGGGGAGCTGGAGCCAGAAGAGCTGGGTTTGGATCCTGCTCAGACACTTACCAGCTGTGGGAGCCGGGCAAACAAAGTCACTTTGTCTCTCTGGGCCTCAGTTTCCCCATCTGTAAAATGTGGATAAAACTAATATTTTCTTCACAGGTTGTCATATAAAGTGCTCTGCAAACCTGAAAGCATTCGATAATAATAATAATTAATCATGATCATTATTGATGATGATAAAGGACTGAGGATTGGATCAGTCATGATTGGTATAAGGAATTCCCAAATGTGGAAACTCCTCCCAGAGAGAGCAGCAATTTTCCTTCAATTTCTGGCCTTGGAAAGGCCCCCCAAGACGCCAATGGGCATCCAAGGCGGGGCTTGAACCCAGACCCTCCTGGTTTCCAGGCCAGCTCTGACATTCGTTCTATCACCTTTTCTGACTCGTTCCGTCCTTTTGCCCCGGGCTATTCCACCCCCTATAAATTCCCTGAGGGCAGTTTCCTTTTTGACTCTGCCTTCCCTTCCGGCACAGCTCCGGTTGTTCTCCCTCTCCAAGAGCCCACTTGAGGTTTTCTTGGCAGAACAACTGGAGCGGTTGGCCAGGTCCTTCTCAGCGCATTTTCCAGAAGAGGGAGATGAGGTAAACCGAGTTAAGGGGTTGGTCCGAGGTCACCCAGCGAGTTCGCGTCTGAGGCCAGATTTGAACTCGGGAAGTTTGGTCTCTATTCCAAGCCCGCATTCGGTGCACGATGGCGTCCCCTAGCGGCCCCAGTTCGCGCTGAGCCTCCATGTCTCAATTGCACGAGCATTTCAGGAGGCCGCCCGGCGCCGCGGCCCCAGCAGGGCAGAAACGGGAGGACACGAGGCGGTGGAAAGGCTCCTGGTCCCCTGCGGACCCACTTGCGGCCGGGGGCCACCTCATCCGCAAAGGGAAGGCCGTGCTCCTGCCCCCCGACCCCCGCAGCTGTCCCGAGGAAGGGGCTTTTTAGCCCTGCCCGACGGGGAATGCGAGCTGTGCTTTCTCCCGAGGCTCAGGGGAGGTTCGCGGGCGGAGGGGGCAAGAGGCCGGCTGTCCTGCCGAGCTGCGGGGACCCCCTCGCAACGTGGGGGGCAGATGAAAAAAGGGTCTCTCACTCCCGGGACAGCATGCTTTCCACTGCTGGGGTGACGGGGAGTTAAAAAGAAATCTGAGATTAAATAAATTAAAATTTTAAATTTTAAAAAATAAATTAAAATTAATTAAAAAGAGTGACAGAGACACACAGAGAGAAAGAGATTGACAGAGAAGAGAAAGGAAGGGGAGAGACAGAGACAGACAGACAAAGAAGCAGAAAGAGAGGGCCAGGGACAGACAGACCCAGGGACAGAGACAGAGAGAAAGAAGCAGAAAGAGAGAGCCAGGGACAGAGACAGAGAGAAAGAAGCAGAAAGAGAGAGCCAGGGACAGACAGACCCAGGGACAGAGACAGAGAGAAAGAAGCAGAAAGAGAGAGCCAGGGACAGACAGACCCAGGGACAGAGACAGAGAGAAAGAAGCAGAAAGAGAGAGCCAGGGACAGACAGACCCAGGGACAGAGACAGACAGAGAGAAAGAAGCAGAAAGAGAGAGCCAGGGACAGACAGACCCAGGGACAGAGACAGAGAGAAAGAAGCAGAAAGAGAGAGCCAGGGACAGAGACAGAGAGAAAGAAGCAGAAAGAGAGAGCCAGGGACAGACAGACCCAGGGACAGAGACAGAGAGAAAGAAGCAGAAAGAGAGAGCCAGGGACAGACAGACCCAGGGACAGAGACAGACAGAGAGAAAGAAGCAGAAAGAGAGAGCCAGGGACAGACAGACCCAGGGACAGAGACAGAGAGAAAGAAGCAGAAAGAGAGAGCCAGGGACAGAGACAGAGAGAAAGAAGCAGAAAGAGAGAGCCAGGGACAGACAGACCCAGGGACAGAGACAGAGAGAAAGAAGCAGAAAGAGAGAGCCAGGGACAGACAGACCCAGGGACAGAGACAGACAGAGAGAAAGAAGCAGAAAGAGAGAGCCAGGGACAGACAGACCCAGGGACAGAGACAGAGACAGAGAGAAAGAAGCAGAGAGAGCCAGGGACAGACCCAGGGACAGAGACAGAGAGAAAGAAGCAGAAAGAGAGAGCCAGGGATAGACAGACCCAGGGACAGAGACAGAGAGAAAGAAGCAGAAAGAGAGAGCCAGGGACAGACAGACCCAGGGACAGAGACAGACAGAGAGAAAGAAGCAGAAAGAGAGAGCCAGGGACAGACCCAGGGACAGAGACAGAGAGAAAGAAGCAGAAAGAGAGAGCCAGGGACAGACAGACCCAGGGACAGAGACAGAGAGAAAGAAGCAGAAAGAGAGAGCCAGGGACAGACAGACCCAGGGACAGAGACAGACAGAGAGAAAGAAGCAGAAAGAGAGAGCCAGGGACAGACAGACCCAGGGACAGAGACAGAGAGAAAGAAGCAGAAAGAGAGAGCCAGGGACAGAGACAGAGAGAAAGAAGCAGAAAGAGAGAGCCAGGGACAGACAGACCCAGGGACAGAGACAGAGAGAAAGAAGCAGAAAGAGAGAGCCAGGGACAGACAGACCCAGGGACAGAGACAGACAGAGAGAAAGAAGCAGAAAGAGAGAGCCAGGGACAGACAGATCCAGGGACAGAGACAGACAGAGAGAAAGAAGCAGAAAGAGAGAGCCAGGGACAGACAGATCCAGGGACAGAGACAGAGAGAAAGAAGCAGAAAGAGAGAGCCAGGGACAGACAGACCCAGGGACAGAGACAGACAGAGAGAAAGAAGCAGAAAGAGAGAGCCAGGGACAGACCCAGGGACAGAGACAGAGAGAAAGAAGCAGAAGAGAGAGCCAGGGACAGACAGACCCAGGGACAGAGACAGAGAGAAAGAAGCAGAAAGAGAGAGCCAGGGACAGACAGACCCAGGGACAGAGACAGACAGAGAGAAAGAAGCAGAAAGAGAGAGCCAGGGACAGACCCAGGGACAGAGACAGAGAGAAAGAAGCAGAAAGAGAGAGCCAGGGACAGACAGACCCAGGGACAGAGACAGAGAGAAAGAAGCAGAAAGAGAGAGCCAGGGACAGACAGACCCAGGGACAGAGACAGACAGAGAGAAAGAAGCAGAAAGAGAGAGCCAGGGACAGACAGACCCAGGGACAGAGACAGAGAGAAAGAAGCAGAAAGAGAGAGCCAGGGACAGAGACAGAGAGAAAGAAGCAGAAAGAGAGAGCCAGGGACAGACAGACCCAGGGACAGAGACAGAGAGAAAGAAGCAGAAAGAGAGAGCCAGGGACAGACAGACCCAGGGACAGAGACAGACAGAGAGAAAGAAGCAGAAAGAGAGAGCCAGGGACAGACAGACCCAGGGACAGAGACAGACAGAGAGAAAGAAGCAGAAAGAGAGAGCCAGGGACAGACAGATCCAGGGACAGAGACAGACAGAGAGAAAGAAGCAGAAAGAGAGAGCCAGGGACAGACAGACCCAGGGACAGAGACAGACAGAGAGAAAGAAGCAGAAAGAGAGAGCCAGGGACAGACAGACCCAGGGACAGAGACAGACAGAGAGAAAGAAGCAGAAAGAGAGAGCCAGGGACAGACAGACCCAGGGACAGAGACAGACAGAGAGAAAGAAGCAGAAAGAGAGAGCCAGGGACAGACAGACCCAGGGACAGAGACAGACAGAGAGAAAGAAGCAGAAAGAGAGAGCCAGGGACAGACAGACCCAGGGACAGAGACAGACAGAGAGAAAGAAGCAGAAAGAGAGAGCCAGGGACAGACAGACCCAGGGACAGAGACAGACAGAGAGAAAGAAGCAGAAAGAGAGAGCCAGGGACAGACAGACCCAGGGACAGAGACAGACAGAGAGAAAGAAGCAGAAAGAGAGAGCCAGGGACAGACAGACCCAGGGACAGAGACAGACAGAGAGAAAGAAGCAGAAAGAGAGAGCCAGGGACAGAGACAGAGAGAAAGAAGCAGAAAGAGAGAGCCAGGGACAGAGACAGAGAGAAAGAAGCAGAAAGAGAGAGCCAGGACAGACAGACCCAGGGACAGAGACAGACAGAGAGAAAGAAGCAGAAAGAGAGAGCCAGGGACAGACAGACCCAGGGACAGAGACAGACAGAGAGAAAGAAGCAGAAAGAGAGAGCCAGGGACAGACAGACCCAGGGACAGAGACAGAGAGAAAGAAGCAGAAAGAGAGAGCCAGGGACAGACAGACCCAGGGACAGAGACAGACAGAGAGAAAGAAGCAGAAAGAGAGAGCCAGGGACAGACAGACCCAGGGACAGAGACAGAGAGAAAGAAGCAGAAAGAGAGAGCCAGGGACAGAGACAGAGAGAAAGAAGCAGAGAAAGAGAGAGCCAGGGACAGACAGACCCAGGGACAGAGACAGAGAGAAAGAAGCAGAAAGAGAGAGCCAGGGACAGACAGACCCAGGGACAGAGACAGACAGAGAGAAAGAAGCAGAAAGAGAGAGCCAGGGACAGACAGACCCAGGGACAGAGACAGACAGAGAGAAAGAAGCAGAAAGAGAGAGCAGGGACAGACAGATCCAGGGACAGAGACAGAGAGAAAGAAGCAGAAAGAGAGAGCCAGGGACAGACAGACCCAGGGACAGAGACAGACAGAGAGAAAGAAGCAGAAAGAGAGAGCCAGGGACAGACCCAGGGACAGAGACAGAGAGAAAGAAGCAGAAAGAGAGAGCCAGGGACAGACAGACCCAGGGACAGAGACAGAGAGAAAGAAGCAGAAAGAGAGAGCCAGGGACAGACAGACCCAGGGACAGAGACAGACAGAGAGAAAGAAGCAGAAAGAGAGAGCCAGGGACAGACCCAGGGACAGAGACAGAGAGAAAGAAGCAGAAAGAGAGAGCCAGGGACAGACAGACCCAGGGACAGAGACAGAGAGAAAGAAGCAGAAAGAGAGAGCCAGGGACAGACAGACCCAGGGACAGAGACAGACAGAGAGAAAGAAGCAGAAAGAGAGAGCCAGGGACAGACAGACCCAGGGACAGAGACAGAGAGAAAGAAGCAGAAAGAGAGAGCCAGGGACAGAGACAGAGAGAAAGAAGCAGAAAGAGAGAGCCAGGGACAGACAGACCCAGGGACAGAGACAGACAGAGAGAAAGAAGCAGAAAGAGAGAGCCAGGGACAGACAGATCCAGGGACAGAGACAGACAGAGAGAAAGAAGCAGAAAGAGAGAGCCAGGGACAGACAGACCCAGGGACAGAGACAGACAGAGAGAAAGAAGCAGAAAGAGAGAGCCAGGGACAGACAGATCCAGGGACAGAGACAGAGAGAAAGAAGCAGAAAGAGAGAGCCAGGGACAGACAGACCCAGGGACAGAGACAGAGAGAAAGAAGCAGAAAGAGAGAGCCAGGGACAGACAGACCCAGGGACAGAGACAGACAGAGAGAAAGAAGCAGAAAGAGAGAGCCAGGGACAGACAGACCCAGGGACAGAGACAGAGAGAAAGAAGCAGAAAGAGAGAGCCAGGGACAGAGACAGAGAGAAAGAAGCAGAAAGAGAGAGCCAGGGACAGACAGACCCAGGGACAGAGACAGACAGAGAGAAAGAAGCAGAAAGAGAGAGCCAGGGACAGACAGATCCAGGGACAGAGACAGACAGAGAGAAAGAAGCAGAAAGAGAGAGCCAGGGACAGACAGACCCAGGGACAGAGACAGACAGAGAGAAAGAAGCAGAAAGAGAGAGCCAGGGACAGACAGACCCAGGGACAGAGACAGAGAGAAAGAAGCAGAAAGAGAGAGCCAGGGACAGACAGACCCAGGGACAGAGACAGAGAGAAAGAAGCAGAAAGAGAGAGCCAGGGACAGACAGACCCAGGGACAGAGACAGACAGAGAGAAAGAAGCAGAAAGAGAGAGCCAGGGACAGACAGACCCAGGGACAGAGACAGAGAGAAAGAAGCAGAAAGAGAGAGCCAGGGACAGAGACAGAGAGAAAGAAGCAGAAAGAGAGAGCCAGGGACAGACAGACCCAGGGACAGAGACAGACAGAGAGAAAGAAGCAGAAAGAGAGAGCCAGGGACAGACAGATCCAGGGACAGAGACAGACAGAGAGAAAGAAGCAGAAAGAGAGAGCCAGGGACAGACAGACCCAGGGACAGAGACAGACAGAGAGAAAGAAGCAGAAAGAGAGAGCCAGGGACAGACAGACCCAGGGACAGAGACAGACAGAGAGAAAGAAGCAGAAAGAGAGAGCCAGGGACAGACAGACCCAGGGACAGAGACAGACAGAGAGAAAGAAGCAGAAAGAGAGAGCCAGGGACAGACAGACCCAGGGACAGAGACAGACAGAGAGAAAGAAGCAGAAAGAGAGAGCCAGGGACAGAGACAGAGAGAAAGAAACAGAAAGAGAGAGCCAGGGACAGAGACAGAGAGAAAGAAGCAGAAAGAGAGAGCCAGGGACAGACAGACCCAGGGACAGAGACAGACAGAGAGAAAGAAGCAGAAAGAGAGAGCCAGGGACAGACAGACCCAGGGACAGAGACAGACAGAGAGAAAGAAGCAGAAAGAGAGAGCCAGGGACAGACAGACCCAGGGACAGAGACAGAGAGAAAGAAGCAGAAAGAGAGAGCCAGGGACAGACAGACCCAGGGACAGAGACAGACAGAGAGAAAGAAGCAGAAAGAGAGAGCCAGGGACAGACAGACCCAGGGACAGAGACAGAGAGAAAGAAGCAGAAAGAGAGAGCCAGGGACAGAGACAGAGAGAAAGAAGCAGAAAGAGAGAGCCAGGGACAGACAGACCCAGGGACAGAGACAGAGAGAAAGAAGCAGAAAGAGAGAGCAGGGACAGACAGACCCAGGGACAGAGACAGACAGAGAGAGAAAGAAGCAGAAAGAGAGAGCCAGGGACAGACAGACCCAGGGACAGAGACAGAGAGAAAGAAGCAGAAAGAGAGAGCCAGGGACAGAGACAGAGAGAAAGAAGCAGAAAGAGAGAGCCAGGGACAGACAGACCCAGGGACAGAGACAGAGAGAAAGAAGCAGAAAGAGAGAGCCAGGGACAGACAGACCCAGGGACAGAGACAGACAGAGAGAAAGAAGCAGAAAGAGAGAGCCAGGGACAGACAGACCAGGGACAGAGACAGAGAGAAAGAAGCAGAAAGAGAGAGCCAGGGACAGAGACAGAGAGAAAGAAGCAGAAAGAGAGAGCCAGGGACAGACAGACCCAGGGACAGAGACAGAGAGAAAGAAGCAGAAAGAGAGAGCCAGGGACAGACAGACCCAGGGACAGAGACAGACAGAGAGAAAGAAGCAGAAAGAGAGAGCCAGGGACAGACAGATCCAGGGACAGAGACAGACAGAGAGAAAGAAGCAGAAAGAGAGAGCCAGGGACAGACAGATCCAGGGACAGAGACAGAGAGAAAGAAGCAGAAAGAGAGAGCCAGGGACAGACAGACCCAGGGACAGAGACAGACAGAGAGAAAGAAGCAGAAAGAGAGAGCCAGGGACAGACCCAGGGACAGAGACAGAGAGAAAGAAGCAGAAAGAGAGAGCCAGGGACAGACAGACCCAGGGACAGAGACAGAGAGAAAGAAGCAGAAAGAGAGAGCCAGGGACAGACAGACCCAGGGACAGAGACAGACAGAGAGAAAGAAGCAGAAAGAGAGAGCCAGGGACAGACCCAGGGACAGAGACAGAGAGAAAGAAGCAGAAAGAGAGAGCCAGGGACAGACAGACCCAGGACAGAGACAGAGAGAAAGAAGCAGAAAGAGAGAGCCAGGGACAGACAGACCCAGGGACAGAGACAGACAGAGAGAAAGAAGCAGAAAGAGAGAGCCAGGGACAGACAGACCCAGGGACAGAGACAGAGAGAAAGAAGCAGAAAGAGAGAGCCAGGGACAGAGACAGAGAGAAAGAAGCAGAAAGAGAGAGCCAGGGACAGACAGACCCAGGGACAGAGACAGAGAGAAAGAAGCAGAAAGAGAGAGCCAGGGACAGACAGACCCAGGGACAGAGACAGACAGAGAGAAAGAAGCAGAAAGAGAGAGCCAGGGACAGACAGACCCAGGGACAGAGACAGACAGAGAGAAAGAAGCAGAAAGAGAGAGCCAGGGACAGACAGATCCAGGGACAGAGACAGACAGAGAGAAAGAAGCAGAAAGAGAGAGCCAGGGACAGACAGACCCAGGGACAGAGACAGACAGAGAGAAAGAAGCAGAAAGAGAGAGCCAGGGACAGACAGACCCAGGGACAGAGACAGACAGAGAGAAAGAAGCAGAAAGAGAGAGCCAGGGACAGACAGACCCAGGGACAGAGACAGACAGAGAGAAAGAAGCAGAAAGAGAGAGCCAGGGACAGAGACAGAGAGAAAGAAGCAGAAAGAGAGAGCCAGGGACAGAGACAGAGAGAAAGAAGCAGAAAGAGAGAGCCAGGGACAGAGACAGACAGAGAGAAAGAAGCAGAAAGAGAGAGCCAGGGACAGACAGACCAGGGACAGAGACAGACAGAGAGAAAGAAGCAGAAAGAGAGAGCCAGGGACAGACAGACCCAGGGACAGAGACAGACAGAGAGAAAGAAGCAGAAAGAGAGAGCCAGGGACAGACAGACCCAGGGACAGAGACAGAGAGAAAGAAGCAGAAAGAGAGAGCCAGGGACAGACAGACCCAGGGACAGAGACAGACAGAGAGAAAGAAGCAGAAAGAGAGAGCCAGGGACAGACAGACCCAGGGACAGAGACAGAGAGAAAGAAGCAGAAAGAGAGAGCCAGGGACAGAGACAGAGAGAAAGAAGCAGAAAGAGAGAGCCAGGGACAGACAGACCCAGGGACAGAGACAGAGAGAAAGAAGCAGAAAGAGAGAGCCAGGGACAGACAGACCCAGGGACAGAGACAGACAGAGAGAAAGAAGCAGAAAGAGAGAGCCAGGGACAGACAGACCCAGGGACAGAGACAGAGACAGAGAGAAAGAAGCAGAGAGAGCCAGGGACAGACCCAGGGACAGAGACAGAGAGAAAGAAGCAGAAAGAGAGAGCCAGGGATAGACAGACCCAGGGACAGAGACAGAGAGAAAGAAGCAGAAAGAGAGAGCCAGGGACAGACAGACCCAGGGACAGAGACAGACAGAGAGAAAGAAGCAGAAAGAGAGAGCCAGGGACAGACAGACCCAGGGACAGAGACAGAGAGAAAGAAGCAGAAAGAGAGAGCCAGGGACAGACAGACCCAGGGACAGAGACAGACAGAGAGAAAGAAGCAGAGAGAGCCAGGGACAGAGACAGAGACAGAGAGACAGAGGCAGAGACAGAGGCAGAGACAGAGGCAGAGACAGAGGCAGAGACAGAGGCAGAGACAGAGGCAGAGACAGAGGCAGAGACAGAGGCAGAGACAGAGGCAGAGACAGAGGCAGAGACAGAGGCAGAGACAGAGGCAGAGACAGAGGCAGAGACAGAGGCAGAGACAGAGGCAGAGACAGACAGAGACAGAGGCAGAGACAGAGGCAGAGACAGAGGCAGAGACAGAGGCAGAGACAGAGGCAGAGACAGAGGCAGAGACAGAGGCAGAGACAGAGGCAGAGACAGAGGCAGAGACAGAGGCAGAGACAGAGGCAGAGACAGAGGCAGAGACAGAGGCAGAGACAGAGGCAGAGACAGAGGCAGAGACAGAGGCAGAGACAGAGGCAGAGACAGAGGCAGAGACAGAGGCAGAGACAGAGGCAGAGACAGAGGCAGAGACAGAGGCAGAGACAGAGGCAGAGACAGAGGCAGAGACAGAGGCAGAGACAGAGGCAGAGACAGAGGCAGAGACAGAGGCAGAGACAGAGGCAGAGACAGAGGCAGAGACAGAGGCAGAGACAGAGGCAGAGACAGAGGCAGAGACAGAGGCAGAGACAAAGAGTCAGAGGGAGAGACAGAAACAGAGACTAAAGACAGATTTATTACAGTGGTTTTGTCTTTTTTATTGATTAGGGGAGATGGAAGGGAGAAAATGGATTTTTATTAATGGAAAAAAATTAAATTTAAAAACTTCAAAATTAAATCCAAAAGTTATTTAATTAATTAAAAGGCTTTAAATTATTTTTTATGTTCTTTTTTTTTTATTTTGTTAAAGTATGAAGATCGTTAAGACCTAGACTCTAGCTTGACAACTTCCTAATTCACAGAAAGATATAAGAACCCCAG